>NW_021940498.1:4920735-4937321 GCF_001715985.3 Manacus vitellinus | reverse complement strand
CCATCAATGTCAGCAGAAGGGGCCCTCGGAGGCAGGGCTGGGCCATGGCCAGCAGCCTTTGTGCTCCCTGCCCTGGGGACAGAGCCTGTTTTTGGTGTTTTCAGTGCTCCTCCGAGCCCCCCAGAGCAGACTGGCAGCCCCTGTGTGCACCAGCAGCATGAAACGGGATCCTGCCCACCCAAACTGCTCGGGCAGCTTCCATCCTCCACATGGGAAAGGGACGATCAAAGAGCAGGAAAAAGCCCAGAGTGGATGCCAAAAGCAGGAGCTGGATGGAAAGGCTGAAGAGGAGGGGGAAATCCAGGATGTGGAGCTAAGCAGAGGTGATTCTTTGTGCTGAAGTACAATAAAGTTATATAAGAGCTGAACTGTGGTTGCCTCAGTGTTTAATTAGGTCTCCCCATCTCAGCACATGCTGGAATCTGCTTTGCTCCTTTTAACGCTCCTGTGGCACAGGGGAGAGGAGGCACTGGAAGCAGGAGAGGTGCACGAAGACCCAGCTCTGCAAAGTATTTCTCCAGTCACTGTGGCCAGAGAAAGGCCATGGGGGCTTCTCCAAGGACTCAGGTAGGAAACAGAGGTAGGGGCAAGTCTCCCCACCTGACTTAAAGTACTTTACAGAGCTGCTAGTGGTAAAACTCTGTGGTCAATAAGGAGTTCTGGTTCACCTGCTGGTGACACTTTTCTCTCCCTTCACTGAACGTGGAAGTGTGAATAACCTCTTCTCGGTACCTTACTTATCCACTAAAAATATACCTTTAGAGTCAAATGTAACCAAAAACAACAGCAAAAAATTCCATCTTCTTTTTCTGCCCTTATGGTCGATGACAATTAAAAAATAAAAGAGTAGATTTTTAAAAATAATTCTTAAATCTCTCCCACAGCTTTTAAAATGTCACAGTTATGTTTGTCCCCCTGATGGCTGAACTCAGTTGAGGTGACTTACAGTCAGTGGCAGAACATGGATTTCAATGTACACCTCCCATAGTCTGTGCCAGGGCTTTTCAGCCTCGACTCTTTCAGTTCCTGTGCTCTGCCCCTTGCATGCAAACATGAGCCTTCCTGGGGACAATTCCCTGCTTTGTCTGCAGGGCCTTGGCCAAAGGGAATGGAAATGGGCTTTCCATGGCTCCAATGCACAACCACCCACCGGCTGGGGGAGCTGGGAAAGGCACCACTGGGCAGGCACAGACATTTTAGGCTTACAAAGAGACAGGGATGGAAAGAGAGTAAATTTGGTCATTTCCATATTGCACAAACTGGAGGTCACTTAACTCAATAACCAGGGGGGAAGTTGCAAACATGCTGAAGTGGATATTGCCCTTCATGTCCTTAATGAACACCAAAAATTTGCATGGGCTCAGGAAAGCCAAAGATACAAACTTCCCGGGCCTAAAGGAGCTCCAGGAGAGCTGGAGAGGGACTGGGGACAAGGGATGGAGGGACAGGACACAGGGAATGGCTTCCCACTGCCAGAGGGCAGGTTTGGGTGGGATATTGGGAAGGAATTGTTGGCTGGGAGGGTGGGGAGGCCCTGGCACAGGTTGCCAGGAGAAGCTGTGGAAGTGTCCAAGTGCCCTGGAGTGTCCAAGGCCAGGTTGAAGCAACCTGGGCCAGTGAAAGGTGTCCCTGCCCATGGCAGGGAGTGGGACTGGATGGTTTTTAAGGTCCCTTCCAACCCAACCCATGCTGTGATTCTATATCACACCTTCTACTGGTCCTGAAATACTAGATGAGAAAGGTGTTCAACCTGAGCCCAAGTAGCTGCTTTTGGGGTCTGAAAGGCAGAGTTTGCCAAGGGCTCAGGAAAAACCTGCTCCAACCTGGAGGACCCAAGAGCAGGCTCTGTTTGAGCTGCTGAGCAGCACCAGCCTTCACATGAACCCTGTAATACCCCGTTGGGCTGAGCCCAGTTTGCCTCCCAGAGATGATCTGGCCTGAAACAGCTTTTCTGGCAGAGATGAAGGGATGTGGGGGCTGCACAGAGACCCAAACCAGCTGTCCCCACAAAGATTAAGTGAGTGGAGTGATCCTGATTATGGACCTTTTATTTGAAGGCAGGGTAAACAACAGAGATTTATTCAGGTCAGGGGAATACTGAGCAGCTGATCACATGCTAAATATTTATGTCCAGCTGGGGGATTCCTCAGAATGACATTTTTCCCCCCCCCATCTGTAGCAAATCTGGCAGCAGACGCTCTCCAGAGCTCATTAATGGAGTGGGAACTGTGTCCATAAATCCAGGCATCAGGACTCGCTCGGGCAGAGCACGGGGCTGGATTTGCTTTGGCTGCAGATGAGATTTTTGACAGTGACTCAGAAGCTTTTCCAGCTCTCATCTGCTGAGACTTTGCCCCTTGCTTCCCTGGCTGCTGACAATTTGCTTTCTAACCAGGGACCAGAGGGGAGAGCTGCTGCTTTCAATTGCAAAGTCGATACAACAGATGATAAAAAGGCTCAGAGCTCTCCTCTCTCTCCCTGTTCCCCGCTCCTGATGCAGCATTCCTGTTTCCCCCAGGAATGGGCCCTCCTCCAGCCTGGGGTGGTGGTGATGCACTAGAGCCCTCCTGAGGTCCCTTCCAGCCTGCATTCACTAGGATCCTACGGGACAGCCCTTGGAATTTGTCAGGAGAGGCTGACTAACAACAGAGAGAGCATTTTCCCTGCCCCAAGCGAGGCAAATCTCCTGGAGGCTGAGATACCCCCAAACCCCCATGGATCCTCCTGCTGGTATTCTGATTTTTCAGCCTTTGTTCTACCCTTACCAGCCCCGCTGGCTCAACACCTTCCACCCCAAGGCAGAGACAGTTTTTTCTCCTTTGAAAGGGATTTCTTCTCTCAGAGGGTCAACCCCACCCCTCCCTGCACCCATCCTGTATCTTCCCCCATAATTGCTGAAATATTACAGGGAAATGTTGCTTCCACGAAGGCCAGGGGGGTCAGAATGGAAATGGGGGGATCTCAGCATGAAATCTGTCTGTCCTCCAGCTGATCCACATGGAAAGTGTCAGAGCTAGTGATGGATGGGCTGAGATTTGCCCAGCCTTGTACAGCCAGAGGGGCCAGCCTGGGGCCAGCCCTTTGTGTGCAGAGCAGGCCCCAAACCCGGCCCTACAAAAATGCACCTGCAGGTAAAACCAGGATTTCCCACGTGTGCAGAAGAGAAGGAATGAGAAATATTTACTTTCTCCACTGTCAGGTTTTAACCAATTTATTCCAGGAACAATGTAGCGAAAAATGAGGGAAAAAATGTGAGTAATGAGATGGGAATGGAGCTGCCCCACTGGGAATTTGTGTGAACAGACCCAGTTTGCCCTCTCTCCTCCCATAAAGGAAATATCCTTCTTATGCCCAAATCATCCTTGGGAAAGCCCAGCAGAGAGCAATGGTTTGTTTGTTTTCCCCTCTCTCTGAGCAATTATTGTCAATTGAGTAAGTCAAGTAATGAGCTTTCCATCTGAGGGGTTCTCAGTGCACTATTCCACCTGGGAATCACTGCAGGGTGTGTCCATGCACAGAAATACATGGAGATTTTGCTGTTGCTTGATGATTTGACCTATGTTTTTGTTGGTCAAGACCAACAAAAAGACATTGAAAAGCGTGAAGTTTCCACAAGAGAGTTTTTCAGGAGGACGGAAATATTGGGGCTGTATTGTCCATGTAATAATAATGATAATATTAATAATTCAATTCAAAGTAATTTTGGTTAAAATTCTACAAACACTGCTTCCTAAACTACTACTATTATGGCTAAAGGTGTAGGTTTTTCCCTAGAAAACAACTGCTATAAACACGTGTAAAGAGCAACCCCAGGGCTTGGTTTGCTTGTGGTTGTGGCTGCAGATATTCTGTGCTGGGGGTGAATGATGTGTTTGTCGGTGGGAGATGACCGAGGACGAGGAGGACCTTCTGCAGGCAGAGAAGCCAGGCCAACAGGCCAGGATTTGGGGTATTTGCAGGGCACACGTGCCCTCTCTGGTGGTCGATGCTGGGGAGCCGCTGCGCTGCTCCAGTCGCTGCTCGTCGGAGCAAGGATCTCATTCCCAGCCCTATTTCCTGGGCAGAAGCGCCATCTGCTGCAAGACCAACACTTCTCCGTCCAAAAGCTCCATAAAACCCACCTCATTTGGAAAAACAGAGAGAAGAGCAGGTGTTTCCCATCTGCTGGACGAGATGAGGGCTCAGCCCACAGACCTGTGCAAAACAACTTCTGCTTGTAGGGCACGTTGTGTTCCTGTCCCTCTGGGGGTGCTCAGACCCCCTTTCCAGTGCACACAGAGCTCCCAGGATGGTGACACCTGCTTGCTGGAGGATGAACAAGACAACAGGTCTGTCAAAGTGGCTTTTGTCAAAATAAAACTGTTTTTTCCACTTTTGTCAAATAAAACTGGGGGTTTTTTTGGCAGGTAAAAACACTACATGGTTGGAAATTGCCTGTCTGGCTGGGGTGGGAGTGCAGGAATGGCTTCCTGGGGATGCAGGGGAAATCCAGCCGTGCAGCTCAAAGATTGGTCCCCTCTCTGACTTGCAGGAAGTCTGGAATTTTCTCTGTGAGAAGGGAAAAGCGGGGGAAGAAGTTCAAATTCAGCCGGTCATACTCCTGCTCAGAGGGGAAACCAAGGCACGAAGCCACGAATGGGAAAATTCTCCAAAATCACCAAAAGCACCAACAACCCCTTTTCTCAGCACCTCAGTGTGCCACACAAAGGCTGAAAGGCTCTGCTGGCTCCAGGATGTGTTTGTGTGGGATCGAGCTGTTTGCTCGATGGAAAAGCCCCAGACAGTGTAACCTTATGGGTTTAATCTGTGCTTGGGTCCCCCTGAGCCTCACTCCAGCTTGTTCCATGGTCTGGAAAACCCTCTTTGAGTGCTGATGTTCCCAAGCAAGTAAAAATCCTCCTTGGCCTCACATACTCCAGCTGCTCCTGCTGGAATGACTCATAGAGTCACGGAATGGTTTGGGCGGGAAGGGACCTTGAAGACCATCCCATTCCAACCCTCTGCCACGGGCAGGCACACCTTGGCCCAAAACATTGTCCCTGTTGATGATTTCAGTGGTTTATCCTTTTCCCCTAATTTGTTTCTAAATCTTGTGCAATCAGTTCCTTGTTCTCTTCGCTTTCTGGGGCAGGAGCCCCTGCTTCGCACTTCCAGGGGGTGTGATGTGACCACCTACCCCCAGCGGGCAGTCCCAGAACCCTTGTCCATGCCTAGGAATTTAAATGCTCCGCTGATAATAATAATGCTGAAATAATCAGTGCAAACCCAGCCCGGGCAGATCTGAAGCTGCGAGGGACAGGCAGTCCCAGACCAGCCTGAGCTGCAGCTGAACGTGCCTTCACTTTTTGGGGTGTTTTTTTGGTGTTCTACTGAAATCTGGACTCTTTTTTTTTTTTTATTTTTTTTTTTTTTTTGCAAACTGAAGACCCTCCCCACGGTTGTTCCGAGGCGGTGTGGCCAGGACTCTGCTTGCAGTCTCGCTCCTCACCATTGGGTGTCAGCTCAAAACCACCAGTCCTGCTCTCCGCGGCTCTTTTTTCCAGCCCACTCCAGCTCTGCTTTCCAATAGGAATTTCCCAGCCTGGAAAAAGGGTGTTGTCCTCTTCTCCCTGCTGCCATGGCCATCCTTAAAACTGCCAGTGCAGGTAGAGCTCAGACAGCACATAGGACGGGGGTTTATAACACATACGGGCACAGACCTTTTATTAGTGACAGGACAAGTGGCAGGACAAGGGGGGGTGTTTTAAACGGAAAGAGGGGACATCCCTGGGCCTGTCACCAGCACGTGGTGGAGCTGGCAAGGAAAGCAAGCACGTCTTGGTCCCCTGCAGCCAAGAGCTGACTCCTGGACCAAATACAGGACCCGAGTTTGCAGCAGGGTGGATTTTTTGTCCCGAGGACTCCGAGGGGGACGTGCTGTGCTGTGCCAGCCCACCCTGCGTGGTGCTGTGCCAGCCTGGCTCTCCCCAAGCCCTGGAGATGCAGACGAGGGGGATTTTTGGTGTCCTGAAAATCCTCCCCAGCCCACTGGGAAGGGAGGGAGTTGCTCCACCCCCGTCTTATTCCCCTGCGAGGCAGCAAAGGCTCCTGCATGAGGTCTCTCCATCAGTCACCCCTCATTACCCCCGACTGACTGACTCCTGTCCCCTCTCCTTTCCAAAGCCCCTCGTTAATGGCTGGGAGGCCAATTGCACTTCTCCCAAATTCAGTCGGCTGGGCCAGAGAGGGGAAGGAACGTTTTCCTGAGCTGGGTTTAGCCCCCTGAGAGACCCCTGCCCCCCTCCCCCTGCCATCTGCTCACACAAGTGCTCTGGGCTCTCCTCCCACCCACTCTCTCCACAGCATAATGAGAGCTCTGCTCCTTAATTAGCCCTAATAGCACGCTGATTTCCTAGCCATGGAAAAAACAGGGGGAAAAGGGCTGCAGGGGAGGAGCGGGAAGAGAACTTGTCCTCGAATACCTGTTTGTATCCACAGGGGTTCCCACAGAGCAGCCTGGGAACCAGGAGAAAATTGGGGCTTTTTTTTTATTTGAGCCACTTCTCTGAGTTTTGAGGTTTTGGGAGAGGATTTGTTTGCGCTGGACCCTCACACCCCAAAGGAGATTTCTGGTGCAAACACAGGACCCACATCAGTGTTTGCACTGCACGGGTGGAGGTGGTGGGGTGATGTGGGGCTGTCACCCCGCTGGGGTGAGCAGGGAGTGGGGACCAAAGGCACGCAGGGATTTGGGACACAAGGTTGTGAGGGCTGCATTTCTCCTTCCCTGGTTTCAAGGGGATCCTCTGGAGCTGAAGAAGAAACTCCCTGCAACTCTGGCCTTTCTTTGGGGTCTCAGTTACTTCAAAGAGAAGAAACCTACCCACCACTAATTTTTTTTCTTCCCTCATCCACCCACCCCCTTTTCTTTCCTTTTTTTTTTTTTTTTTTTGGAGAGCTGTGAAGGGAATTAAATTTCTTAAACAACAGGATCTTTTGGTGCCTGTGGGTTTTATCCCTACATTTATATGGTTGTTCTCTGTTTCCCTCCAGCTCCCCACCTTCCCCTGTGTATGTATTTCTGTGGGGTGCTGAATACAGAAGGAAGAAGATTATGACAAGGGGTGGTATTTAGGAGGTGACCATGTGAAGATCCACACACATCCTGGCATCAACATGGCCTTGGGAAATTGGAAATGTGTTTTGGGACTGGCCAGGGTGAGACAGAGAGACTAAAAAGTCCTTCCCTGTGGCTACCAAAGCAGAGGGACATGAAAGGAGATGGAAGAGCCCAAAGGGGAGGCTGGGGTAGGTGGCTCCAGGATGGCCAGGGATGCAAGGAGAACAGCATGGGCATGAGGGCAATTTTGGGACCATCTCTACAGAGGTTTTTTTTCAGCCACCAAACCCCTGCATTACACTTTTTCTAACATATCTTGGAGCTTGCACAGGCTGTTGGAATTAGAGCAGGGCACAAGCACAGGTATCTGACCCGGGAATGTGAGTTTAGAGAGCAAACAGGGAACAGGCCATGGCCTCCAACGTGATTTAACCCACAAGTTCATCAGTGTTTAAGCCCCATCCCAGGTACTGAGAGTAAAATTGCTCTCAGTTCTACTCAGGTGGGGCAGATAAATGGCACTGGTCTCAAATGCACCCAGGAATCCTGCAACACTTACAGGGGGGGAATCCCACTGAGGGAGAGATGTTTGTGGGCATCTGTTTGGTGGCAGGGGTGTGTGGAGGAATGACAGATGGATTGACAGGTGGGAGAAGAGCCTGCTGATGGCATGCTTTCAAAGCTGCTTGTTTTCCTTTGTCTGCCATAGTTTTTGCTGTTCCTGTGTTTATTCTGGAGAAGCAAAGGACCTCTCCCTGGATATGGGGTTAGTTTGCTCTCTGCCAGCAAAATGGAACTCAAAGCAAGGGAAGTCTGGTTGCTCATGCCTGTAGCTGGTCTTCAGATGCTGCCAAGAGCAATCTGAGGAGCTGTTTTCTGGGGACACTGGGAAGAGTTGATGGGGAGGGACTAAATTCCAGCCTAAAATCCAGCTCCTCCTGTGCAGGGATCCCCAGAGCATCACCCTGTTGGGATCACAGAGTAACCCAGGCTGGAAGGGTCTGGACTAGGTGGCTTTCAAGGTCCCTTCCAACCCAAACCATTCTGTGGTTCATGTGCCTGTGCCTGCAGCCAGTGTTTCTGCAGGGCTGGTTTCCAGAGAAATATTATAATTCAAATTAACTGCACAGAAAACTGTAGGGAAGAAGTGTCTTGCTGAGAGGGGTTGTGCAGATGATAAAAAGAAAGCATGGCACAGTTAAGAAATAGGATCATTCTTTGTTTAAAGAAACCCCACATAAAATGTTTTTAAAAGAACCATATAAAATGTCTTTAAAAAAACACGTAAAATTTAAGCTTAAACTGGTAAATCCAGCAAGGTAATTGGTGTGACAGGGTTTGTGAGAGGCCAGATCCTTGTATTTGCCTGCCCAGACTGCAGCCCAGCCAGAGCTGGGGTGCTGGAATGGGAATGAATCACGACTGGATTTTGCAGCCAGCCCTGGGTTCAGGGCTGGAGAACATCTGTCCAGTCCTCATCCAACACTCATCTCCCCCAGCCCTGACAGCTCCTCTGGTTTATGAATTCACTCCCTGCTGCTGACCAGAGCCAGCCCCGTGCACAGGGCTGTGACAAAGGAGGACAATGAGGGACCTCTGCCAGCACAAATGCCCAGAGCCTGCAGCAGCTGAGACAGGCTGAACACATTTGTGAGAGGGGATGGGGATGGAGAGGCCCAGATGGTCCCCAGCCACAACAGAGGACTCCTTGTATGCATTCCCACTGGGAACGGGCTCGTGGCTGGGTCTGTAGGGAGGCAAACCTTGTGAACATGGGCTCTCTGGGGAAGCTCAGACAGCACAATCCAGCTTCACCCTGATTTTCCAGCCACTGGGTATTTGCAGGGCTTGTGTTGGCTTTCCCTTTCCATTTGCTCTGCGTTTACAAGGTGTTGGATGCTCCCACCAACCTGGGGTGGCCCAGAGGGCCAAGCCCCCTCCCGGGCAAATCCTGCAGTGCTTCATCTTGTTTCCTCTGGGAAACAAAAAAAAAGGGGGAATTAGAGTCGTGGTTTCCACTAAGCCTTTGCTGGGTCAAGGCTTCCTCTCTGCCTTCTGCTGTGGTGGCAGAAGCAAACTCTCACTCAGAGGGAGGGGAAATGCTGGCTATAAAATCACCCCAGCCATTAAAGCTGCGGGTGATCAGCCTGCAGAAGGTGTTGTGAGGGTGTCAGCCGTGTTTAACAGCGTCTGCATGTGATTGATGGCTCTGCCCTGGGCCATCACCACTGAAATTACCCCTAGAAACAGGCAGGTCTGAGCAGAAGGGGCTCATGTGGGGAAGCACAGGCTCTGCTGCACTGACCCACTGTTAACCTGTGCTTGCTGCACCACCGAAGAGCTGCAGAGCCACGAGAAGGGGTTTCACAGAGCAGAAACCAAGTGTGTTGTGCATTAATCCATCGCTGGAGTCTGGAGACATCACCAAGGGCTGGTCCTGCCTACCAGCAGAACCCAAAAACTGACATAGAATTGTAGAAATTATCTTTAGATTGATTTTTTTTAAAATAATTTTTACAGTGCTCTTCTAGAGCAATAAACTTATTTCTGGCAGGGGAGAATGTTCTGCTTATTTCCCCCAAATTCATCCAGACTACTGCATCGAACTGGAGCAACCTGGCCTAGTGGAAGGTGTCCCTGCCCATGGCAGGGGGGTAGAATAAGATGACCTTTAAGGTCCTTTCCCTCCCAAACCCTCCTATGACTCCCTGATTCCTTCAAAGATGGCAGCTTGGAAGAATTCAGCAGCCAGGTTTCCCCACTGAGCAAAACACCCGAAGCAAATCCTGCTGATGGAAATATTCAGTGACCACAACCTGAGCTTGGCTTTCTCGTAGGCTCAGAGCAATTTCCCCAGAATATCAGGACAATATATGACCTTTCTTGAGGCAGCAGGAGCACCGTCATAAATCCAGGTATTAATTGACTTGCAGACATTTGCCAGCATTTCAAATTCGGTTTTCCTGGTGAGCTGTGGTCACATCGGTAACAGTGATGCAGGGAAATGAAAAGGAAATCAGAATACAGAACCAGGCAGATATTAGACCACAAATATTCATTAGTGAATCACAACGATGAAAAGGAAATGAGTCACAACCCTAATGCCCTGAGGAGCAGCCAGAACACAGCTTGATCAGAATCTCCAAGGACCAAATCTTTGACTGATAGATGAGTTTTTCCCCCCCAAAGTGTCCATATTAATAAATGGGTAAAATATGACCAGCTCTGAGCTCGTTGTTATAACTGGGTTGAGGAATGCCCAGGAGCCAGGCAGGTGGTCAAACAACAGCCTTTCCATCCCTGGGAGCTGGTCCCAAGCACCTCTGGAGTGTCCTGGGAAAGGGTTTTTCCAGCTGAAACAGTGGGAAATGTTTCTGAGAGGGAGTGCTCCTCGAAAGCCCATTCCACACGTGGGGAAACTGAGGCAGGCAGCGGGTGACTTTCCCAAAATTCCAAACTGAGTCCCGGACACGTAAAACTGCAGCTGAGCTGCAACTGTTCAGTTGAGTGCAGTTGAACTGACGGCTCCGGAGTGGCAGCTCCTGCTGGGAGGCACAGGATGGTGTCAGAGCCACTGCTGGAGAGACAGACTGACAAAGGGGGGGATGGATGACTCTTCCCAGGGTGTGTTTTATTCCCTGCTGCTGCCTGTTCCTGGACAACTCGCTGCTGCTGCATTTTAACTTAAAACCTGGGGGGTTTTTTTCAGTTAAATTGACTGGTTTTGCTTTGTTTTCAGCAGAGTAGATTAGATTTATTTTTAATTCACCTGTCTCTCTGCAGTCATTATCTGCTTTCCAGCTGAGTTGCTAATGAGTGTCAGGACCATCATTTTACTGATGGAGAAACTGAGGTTTGGGCAGTGGCTGTGACATTCCCCAAGGCATGGCGAGGGAATATTGCTGGGATCTGAAATCCCTGGAGCTGGTTCCTGTGCTGCAGCCCCAAGCCAGTCACAGGGAAATTGCACTCCATAGGTACAGTGTGACTGACTGCTCTTGCACACTTCCCTGGGAATGGCTTTTCTGAAGGCTAATTAGCGTGGAAAACCAATCCCAGAAGCGAGGGAGAGAGGTAATGATCCATGTGGCAAAGCAGCACAAGCAGGGGACCCCCAGGCCGAGCAGTCAGGCAGAAACTCAGCAGGCTTTGGACTGCTTGAGTGAGGGGCCAGGCTGAAAACATCCACCAGCATTTAGGGATGCAAAAACCAGGAGGTTTTCTCAGGGAAAACTGTGGTACAATATATTTCCACAGGTTGGAAACTGGAATCAGGGGTGCTTAAACAAGGGTGGCCAGTTTTGCATGGACTGGGTTGCAGCCCTGGAGCTCTTTAGCCCAAGGGAGCTGCCAGGAAAGATGGAGAGGGACTATTTACAGGGGCCTGGAGGCACAACACAAGGGGGAATGGCTTCTCACTGCCAGAGGGCAGGGTTAGACGGGATAATGGGAAAGAATTCTTGGCTGTGAGGGTGGGGAGGCCCTGGCACAGGTTGCCCAGAGAAGCTGTGGCTGCCCCTGAATCCCTGGAAGTGTCCAAGGCCAAGTTGGAGCAGCCTGGGCTAGTGGAAGGTGTCCCTGCCCATGGCAGGGGGTGGCACTGGATGGTTTTTAAGGTCCCTCCCAACCCAACCCATTCCATGATTCTGTATCTTACTTGTTCTCTGGTGATGCTCAGGGTGAAGTGGGTGGACATGGGACCATCCCAAAGACAGCTGAGGGGTTTTTTTACTCTTTCAAAAAAGAAAAAGAGCTTGGAAATTGCAGAGTGACACGTTGTATTTACAAGATGCTCCTTTAGGTTGCAAATGCTGGTATTTGAAAGCTATGAAAAGCCAAACTGAGATGTGAGAGCTGCTTATGCAACTGCAGTTCTGCCAGGGGTGTGTGTTTGCTCAGCCCATCATTTCAGTCACATCCTGCCTTCCCCACGATGCTTCTGCCTCAATTAATGCCCAGAGATGACTGGGGGCAAACCAAGCCTCAGGAGAAGCACACAGTCTGGATCATCCCACATCTCCAGGCTTGGCTGCAACCATAAAATGTTGATTGAGCACCATGTTCTCACTGCCAGAGCCAGAGAGGCAGCCAGTGTGGGCCAAGACAGGGGTGCCAGGAGCTGCAGTGGTACCTCACCACCATTCCCAGGCAGCAGAGCGTGGGCTGGGCTGGGGAGCTGCTGCTCTGCTCATCTCTGGCCAGTATTGACATATTTAAACTCAGTGTGGAGCAGAAAAACACAACCAGATGTTGGCTGCTATTGTGTGACAGGACACCTGATCCTGCAGGACCCACTGTTCCCTCTGCTCTGGGCACTGACATTTACCCCATGGCACCCCCCCATCTCCACCCTGGGGGTTCTTGGAACAGCCCACGCTCTCCCAGCATGCTTATTAATTTATTAACCAGCCCTCCACCCCTGCTCCAGCTGCCCTGGGGTGATGCTGCTTCTTGGAAACTGGATCCACACCTGGAGACATGGCAAACCCAGGGCCTGGGGAAGCCAAACCACCACCCAACCAGGGGCAGGTGCTGGACCCCAGACAAAAGATCAAAACAGTGTGGTTTGGGGCAGTAAAAGGGGAGTAAAGGGCCTTTAGGACCTCTCTGGAGCTGCCCACATGAGGTTCTGCTCAAGAGCAAGGATGGGTGTGCTGTGACCTGCCCTCTTCAAGGCCAGCCTGGATGGGGCTTGGAGAAACCTGGTCTAATGGAAGGTGTGCCTGCCCATGGCAGGGGGGTTGGAACTAAGTAGTCTTTAAGCTTGCAACCCAACCCATTCCATGATTCTATGATTCTCTTCCCCATCTTCTCTTCCCCTTCTCTTCTGTCTCCTTTCCACACCAGCCCTCTGCTTAATCTGCTGCAGGAGAAGGAAGATGCTCACACATATTTTACATTTTGGTAGAAATTGAAAAAAATGGGATGAATCTGACAACATCCATCCAGCTCCATCCCCACTAACAATAAAGGGGAAAACACCACAGAATCACAGAATTGGTTAGGTTGGAAAAGCCCTCTGAGATCATCGAGTCCAACCATTCCAAGGCCACCACTGACCCATGTCCCCAAGTGCCACATCCACAGGGCTGTTAAACCCCTCCAGGGATCAGACTCCACCACTGCCCTGGCCAGCTGTGCCAGGGCTGGACAGCCCTTTTGGCTAAGAAATTTTCCCTCATATCCAATCTAAACCTCCCCTGACCTAAGTTGTCATTTGCTTTAAGTGAGGAATCTCCCAGACTGGCCAGTGAAGCCTGTGAACTGCGGGCCAAGGCTGCAGAGCCAGGCAGGAAAATCAGGTGGACAAAGCAAATGTCACCACGTAAAAGCACTGATGTGACTTGGGACGGGTCTTCCAACGGCCAGGAAACTTTTATTTGCAATAAACAGCGGGATATGGCGAAATCCTGGAGCCCTGATTTCACACTGAGGCAAACAACGTGCCCGGGCCGCACATCTGTGTATGGATGACCAGGGTGAGGTGGCACCATTGTGAACACTTGTGCATTTATGCACAGAGAAGGTGCAGAGCTGTTGTTGTGATCGTGGACACGCAGATCCATTTTAAACAGACCCCCTGCTATATAAAGGGGGGCTCAGCAGTTCCCCTTGCCTCATGAAAGGGAGAAATATTCACTGTCAAGCAACACCTGAGCAACTCACCGGGCAGAAATGGCTCCAGGTACTTTTTATTTTGGTTTTCAGGGATTTGCCAGTGCTGCCATGTGTGGAGAGTGATGGGAGATGATGATGGGGTGGTACTGTGGTGGGACAAACTCTGGGACAGCCCTAACTTAAAGTATGGCAACTTATAAACCAGTGACAAAGAATACCTTTCCCTGCAGTGTGACTTTAATCCATGAACTAATCTTTAGCCTAAACAGGGCAAGGAGAACAAGGTCAAGCCACAGTTACAGTTGTTGTTATTAATGTAAATGCTGGCAGGGATATTAAAATTCATATTCCAAGCTTAAGACAAGGATCAGCATGATACCTGGATTTTGGGGAGGGCTGAGCTCACCCTTGATGCCAGAAGGCACCAAGGCAGAGGACCCCTCAGCCATGGAGAGAAGAGAGTGGGAATGAATTCCCAGGTGCCACCCCCTCCTCAGCACAGTGCCCCAAGGCCTGCTGACACTTTCTGCTTTGCTGCAGGGTCCTGGTTCTCTCCTCTGGCCATCGCTGTGATCACGGTGGGGCTGCAGTGGGCACAGCCAGCTGCCACCTTCCCAGCCATGCCCCTGGCCAGCCTGTTTGCCAACGCTGTGCTGAGGGCTCAACACCTTCACCTCCTGGCTGCCGAGACCTACAAGGAGTTCGTGAGTGCTGGGGCCTCCTCTGCCTGAGCTTGATGGCTTGGGGATGTGTGACAGGGACCTCTCGGCCACTGCTGTGCCCTCTCTCTGCTTCCCAGGAGGCTGAGGGCTGTGACAGGATAGGACTGCACCCTGTCTCCCCCTCTCAGCTCTCTGCCCCTGCTCTGATCCTGCATGCCCCCTTTCCCGGACCATGGCTGCACATGGCACAGATATTTTGCCGGACTTTCCTGTGGCAGTCACCTTTTGCCCTGGAGAGTCTGAGTGCTTAAACCCCTCCCATTTCTGCTCCTGCCAGGATGTGCCACGAGCTTTTCCTTTGGCAAGAGCTGTACTTTGGGGTCATTTCCTCCTTGGGAGAACCTGGTCCCAGTGGTTTGTGTTCACCTCAGCACCTTGGCTTAGTGAGAGGAAGACCCTTAGGTCCAGTAGCTATTGTGCCAAGACAATATTCCTGCTTCCCAATCCTGTCCAGAGGCACCTCATGTCTCACATCCACTTCTTGCCAAGAGTAACCATTCAGGACAGCTTGGGAAGGTCTTCCAGAGGACATGGGCAACATGTCTGGGTGTACCTGGGCTATCTCCACAGGAACGCACCTACATTCCAGAGGACCAAAGGCACACAACCAAGAATTCCCAGGTGGCGTTCTGTTACTCGGAAATGATCCCTGCTCCCATGAAAAAGGATGATGCCCAGCAGAAATCCGTAAGTCCTCCCCCTCAGGGCAAGCACAGACCTGTCTGAGGAGCCCAGCTGTGCTTCAGGGCAGGAGCAGAGGGTTTCCACCCGTGCACACTCGGGTGCTTCATCCCTGCCCTCCCAAGAAAGATATAACCTTGGTTACACTATGAATCACATTCCCTTCCCAAGGATGAGAGAAGCTCTTGTCTGCACAGGACACAGGTCTGGGTGGTGCTCCCCAGCCCGAAAACTTGGTGTCTGCTGAAGCTGCAGGAGCTGTGGCACATCCCTGGGTCACCTCCAGGCTGCTCCAGAGGCAGCAGGACACCCCACCAAACACCTCCCCCCACAGCTTTGAGCCCTTCCTGTCTTATTTTCAGGACATGGAGCTTCTCCGTTTCTCCCTGGCTCTCATCCAGTCCTGGCTGACCCCGGTGCAGTACCTGAGCAAGGTGTTCACAAACAACCTGGTTTTTGGCACCTCAGACAGAGTGTATGAAAAGCTAAAGGACCTGGAGGAAGGGATCCAAGCCCTGATGAGGGTAAGTCACAGCACATAGTGTGATTATAGGATAAGAGATCTCCCAGTCACGGGGCACTCAGCTCTTGGGGATCCAAGGACCACGAGAAATCTCCCCACCTTCCCCTCTGAAGGCCAGTGGTGTCCTGTGGACTTTGCTCACCTTTAGACAGTGAGATCATGACACCCCCCTGCACAGGATAAAAGAACACAGAACAAATGTTAACACCCATCACAGAGCAGAACTGATCAGGGATCACAACAGTCGACACCCAGAGTCCACCCAAACCCAGCAACAAAAAATATTCAGTTGTTTAAATCCACTGGAGTAACAGCAACATAATGTTTGCTACATCTCCATGCAAAATACTCAGAAATGGGGCAAATTTCCTCCCTCCCTGCAGCCTGTGCCCAGCTCTGTTCTCACTGTAGCATCCCCTCTGTGTCACTGCCCTTCCTGCAAACACAAACACTCAAAAATATGTTTGAAATATGCTTTGAGGGTGGGGGGAGAACCTCCTGAGCTCATCTAAAGCTCAGGAGGAGCCTTGGCACTGGGCCAAGGAGGAGGATCAGAGAATCCCAGAATCACTGAGGTTGGAAAAGGTCGCTGAGTCCCCCCTGTGCCTGATGCCGACCTTGTCCCCCAGCCCAGAGCACTGAGTGCCACAGCCAGGACTTCCTGGGACACCTCCAGGGGTAGGGACTCCACCATCTGCCTGGGCAGCCCCTGCCAGTGTTTTTCTGTGAAGAAATTCCTCCTGCTGTCCAACCTGAAAAACCTCTGGCACAGCTTGAAGCTGTGTCCTGTTGTCCTGTCCCTTGTTCCCTGGGAGCAGAGCTCGATCCCCCCGGCTCCCCCCTCCTGTCAGGGAGTTGCAGAGCCAGAAGGTCCCCCCTGAGCCTCCTTTTCTCCAGGCTGAGTCCCCCCAGCTCCCTCAGCTGCTCCCGGTGCTCCAGCCCC
>NW_021940498.1:4918438-4919518 GCF_001715985.3 Manacus vitellinus | reverse complement strand
GTCTGAGGGGGCTGGATTTGAGGCTGTGGGGTGCAGATTTGGGGCTGGAGGGTGCATTTGGTTCTGAAGGGGGAGGATTTGAGGCTAGGGGGTGCAGATTTGGGGCTGGGGTGTGGATTTGGCACTGGGGGTAGTTTTGGTGGTAGATTGGGTAGAGATTTGGGACTGGGGGGGTGGATTTCAGGCTGGAAAGGGCGAGGTTGGAGCTAAGCATGTGGATTTGGGACTAGGGGGTAGACTTTGGCAAGAAAGAGCAGAGTGCAATAAAAAATAAAGTGCAAGAACAAGAAGGATGAGCTTGTGCCACCAACGTCAGGAGAAGACTTTCCAGAGACACCTCTTGTATGGAAAAGGTGCTGGTGTTACCACAAATCAGCAAATAAGAAACCCCTCAGGCTCAAGTTGTGAGCATTAGCGGGCAGAGATTCTTTTACTGTGAGCACTGGACACACAGGAGGATCCTCCTCTAATCATGTGTGTGACCCCCTTGGGGCTGGAAGGGGCAGATTTGGGAGTGGTGGGCTGGATTTGTGGCAGTGGGAGTAGCTTTGGGGCTGGAAGGGGCGGATTTGGAACTAGTGGAGCGGATTTGTGGCAGTGGGAGCAGATTTGGGTCTGGAAAGGGCAGATTTGGGACTGGTGCAGTGGATTTGTGGCAGTGGGAGCAGATTTGGGGTTGGAAGGAGCAGCTTTGGAACTGGAAGGGGCGGATTTGGGACTGGTGGAGTGAATTTGCAGCAGTGGGAGCAGCTTTGGGGCTGGAAGGGGCAGATTTGGGGCTGGAAGGGGCGGATTTGGGAGCGGTGGACTGGATTTGTGGCAGTGGGAGCAGCTTTGGAACTGGAAGGGGCAGATTTGGGGTTGGAAGGGGCAGCTTTGAAACTGGAAGGGGCGGATTTGGGACTGGTGCAGTGGATCTGCAGCAGTGGGAGCAGTTTGGGGCTGGAAGGGACAGATTTGGGACTGGTGCAGTGGGTTTGCGGCAGTGGGAGCAGTTTGGGGCTGGAAGGGGCGGATTTGGGGCTGGGGCAGTGGGAGCAGTTTGGGGCTGGAAGGGGCGGATTTGGGGCTGGAAGGGGC
>NW_021940498.1:4905887-4917235 GCF_001715985.3 Manacus vitellinus | reverse complement strand
CTTGTTTTCTCTCTTTCTAACAGCTTTTTAGCTCCCTCGTGTTCCCTGCCCCTCTCCCAGGGCCGCTTTTGGGGTGTGCCCAGCACGGCTGCCCCGGGCTGTCCGGCACAGGGTGGGAGAGCTGGGACCGAACCCGGTCAATGCGTTTTGCTGAGGGGTGAAAGCACATGAGGGACGGCAGAGAGCTGGGCTGAGGATGAAATCCCGCTCTGGCCTCCCTCTCCTCCCAGCCCAGAAGCTGGATGATAAAGGTTGTCGTGGTCAGAGATGCAGCCAGGGCAAGCTCAGTTGTGTGGAGATACCCTCCCCTCGAGCCTGCTGCTTGTTGCAGAGCTTCTTGCCATCCAGCATTGCTAAAACCGTCCCTCGTTTTCCAGGGAAATAGGTCCTGTGAGTGGTCCTGTCTCTGTCACAGTAGTTCAGCCTCTTCCTGGTGTATCAAACCTTTTTTCCCCTCTGTTTTCCCTCAGCACTCCCTGTTCTCCGCGTTCTCCAGGTTCGGGCCGCTGTACTCGGTGCGGGCGCGCGGCAACGCCGCCGTGGCAGGGCCGGGATGCTGCGGGGTCATCAAGTTCTACTCAGCTGGGGATGCCAGCAGGGCCCAGCGCGCCTGCAACGGGCAAAGGCTGTTTCAGAAACGCCCCTTGAAGGTAAGAGAACAGCCCCGGGGGGAAACGTGCAGGACTCAGCCCCGCGAGCTCCCCGAGCTCCCCGGCATGTGGAGGGGGGCCAGCACAGGCCACAAAGGTGATTAAGGGGCGGGAGCATCTCTCTGAGGAGGAGACACTGTGGGAGCTGGGCTTGGTTAGTCTGGAGAGGAGAGGGCTGAGAGGGCCTCTCCTCAATCCACACAAATGTCACCAAGGTGGTGCCAGAGGATGGTCCCAGACTCTGTTCAGTGGTGCTAGTGATAGGACGAGGAGCAATGGCCATAAACTAAAACATGACAAGTTCCGCCTCAACATGAGGAAGAGCTTCTTTCCATGGAGGGTGGCAGAGCACAGGAACAGCTGCCCGAGGGGGAGGGGAGTCTCTCTGTCTGGAGACATTCCAAACCCACCTGGGTGCTTTTCTGTGTCACCTGCTCCAGGTGACGCTGCCTTGGAGTAGGTGGTCTCCAGAGGTCCCTTCCAAGCCTGACAGTTCCGTGATTCCGTGAAATACTTGATCTCAGTGGTGCAAAATCTTTACTAACTTGTGGCTGGGCACTGCCACCGTACTGCCATCCCCCACTGCTGGTTCCCAGGGAGCATTTAAGCAGGAAAATGGCAGCGTCCTCCCCCTGGCATAACAGGGTGGGCCTGTTCCGGGGTAAAGCCCAAGCAAATATTGAACCCAGCTCAGGAGCACACACAGGGCTGGGAATAGGTTACCTGAGGGTGACTGTGCCAGAACTGTCAGTGGTGTGGCTGGAGTGGGAGCCTCACAAGCAGGGCCTGGCTGAGCAGGGTTCTTCTCTCCTGGGCAGGTTTGTGTTTGCCCCAAGCAGAGGGGGATTCAGCAACAAGCCCCTGCCCTCAGCAGCAACAAGTGCCAGGAGTTGGCCAACCACTACCTGGGCTTTAACGGCTGGTCCAGTCGCATCATCACGGTGAGGGGCCCTTTGTGTTCATCCGTCGTCCTTCCCCTCATCCCCCTCTTCATTGGAGGGGTTGGTGGAATGAATTGTCCTCCACTCAGCAAATAATAGTCAGCTACAAGAGCTGTGTTTTGGGCCATGGATGGGGGGGTTTGAGAGCCTGTGGGGAGCAGGTTGTGATGGGTGAGGGCACTAGCTTGGCTTCCGTTAGTACAAATGGGGGGGGCCTGAGTGTTCTTTGTGTGCCGAGAGAGAGATGGCTGAGACTCCCAGAGGATGGGGACTAGGAGGTGTTTCTAAACTAGGATCAAACCAGCAAATCCCCCTGCTCTGTCTCCACCACCTGCTTCTGCCTCGGAGCCACAGGCTGTGCAGAGAAGGTGTGTGGTTCTCAGGCACGGGCCTTAGTGGGCAGAGCCTTCCTATCCCCTTCATCTTTAATCGCGGTGGGGAAAGCTCTGTCTGGGGCCTTCCAGAAGATCCTCCTCGTAGTCTTGGGTAAGGCTGGGGGTTGTGTGAAATGTTTGGGCTGATATTAGAATTTCTGTGACCATTGATAGGGGTTCTTTTTGCCCTGAGCCTTTCTTGGGGCTGGAGGGAGCAAAACTAAATTTGTGCTGTGTTCTATAGTGGTTTAACAGTGATTCTCTGTGCTCTTCCCAACAGCTGCAGAAGGTGTCTGCCCTTGATGGTGAGAATGAGGAGCTGGGACAGAGCTCCCAGCAGGGACCTGTGAAGTTCCTGTGTGCTCTGGAGCTGACGCTGCCCCAGCACGGGGTGTGCAGCCGGGGAGTTGCCCTGGGCCAGGCAGCCGTAGGAGATGGGCAAGGTGGGCTTTGTTGGGCTTTGGGGGCAGTGCAAGTCTCTCCCAGCAGCTGTTGCAGACACTGGCCAGTTCTGCTTTTGCACAGCTGATGGGATCCCGAACCTCTCCCTTCCCTGCTTCCCACCTTTCCTGCCCCCTGTTGTGTCCCTCTTGCCCATGGTGTTATCCATTCCCCGGCACAGCCACTTGGGAGCATGTCCTGGGCACAGCTGCAGTGCCTGCTCAGTGGGCAGTGCCCTGCCCAGGTCAGTAACGTGCTGCTGTTTGTGTTCAGATCCCCTGGAGCTCATCACAGCCACGAGAAGAGCTCAGAAGCTCGCGGTGGGGAAAGCTCTGTCTGGGGCCTTCCAGAAGATCCTCCTCGTAGTCTTGGGTAAGGCTGGGGGTTGTGTGAAATGTTTGGGCTGATATTAGAACTTCTGTGACCATTGATAGCGGTTCTTTTTGCCCTGAGCCTTTCTTAGGGCTGGAGGGAGCAAAAGTAAATTTGTGCTGTGTTCTATAGTGGTTTAACAGAGAGGTTCCTCCCTGTGAGCTGTGAGAGTGAAAGGGAGATCTGACAGGAGGACGGATATTTTTATGATAAATAAGCCATTGAAAGTCCACATTCCAGGGGTCTAAATGGTGTTAGGGACAGCTTTTTGCCACTCCACATGCATGCTGAGTGGGGATGTGAGGCAGGGGTAACAGGAGCTGAACTGCAGCCCTTTGGATGTTGCTGTCCTGGCCAGGAGAGAAGCAGAATTGTCCCATTTTCGAAGTTCAGGGGAGGTTCATTGTCGTTCCACACAGCAGTAACTAACCATGTCTGTGGCTGTTTCAGAAAATGGGAAAGTGGCTGTGGAGTACAATTCCTGCCAGGAGGAGCCCACAGACTCCTTAACAGAAGAGGAACTGAAGGGGCTTGTTCAGGTAAAAGTGGTGGATATTTGAGCTTTCCCACAGGGCCTGTGTGTTCCACCTGTTGGCTGTGATGGAACACAGCACATCCTCCTTGGATGCAGCAATGACCTCCACTTAAATCCTAGGAAGGAATTGCATCTTGGAATTGTGCAGCAGGCTAAGGTTTTTAATCTCCTATGTTTTTGTCTCTCTTTGTGCAGAAAGGCACATGGGATGTAGATGGGACAGGAAAACAAGGAGTACAGGGCTGTGACAGTGCAGCCTGGCAGACCTGACACGTGACAGTGTCCAGGGCTGCTCTTCATGGAGTCTGGGGGAGTGAACATTACAGGAAAGCCCTTGATGGTGTGGAAGAGCAAACATGTTCTAGAGAACGAAATTTACTCTTGATTTCCCTTCCCAGGTCAATGAATTGTCCTTGGAACAGTTTGACCTCGAAGAAGAAGAAGTTTTGTCTGATCTCAGTTTGGATGACGAGCCATGAAACACCCTGTTTGCTTTTCCTCCAGATGCCCAACAGGGAAAGAAATGGGCAATAAACCCTGTGTTACTAAAAGTAAGCCCCCAGATACATGCTGGTTTTGGAGAAGAGGTGTTTTGCTGTCAGCCTGCTCAGGTCAGCTCTCTCTGGAAGCCAGCTTAGCTGCATGATTGGTGTTTAGACAGGACAGCAGGTGTGAGCAGCACTCCCAGGACAGCCAAAGGAACAAGCTCTCCCTGCAAGAGCCCTGTACAGCTCCAGGTCACTCTGATCCATGGGAGAAAGTCTGGGATGGAAGATGTCTTAGCAGCAGGAGGAGCTGTGGGGCTGACCCAGCTCTGCACAGGCTCAGGAAAAAGCATTTCTCTAAGTGCAAATTGTTTTAAATAAAGTTACAAAGTCTTGTAAGAATGTGTTGTTGTGTGTTGAACCCCAGCTAGAAGCAGTGGGGACGTTGTCATTATGTAGAACAAAGATTGTCATTTCAAACGGGTTTTTTCATTAAATTAAGTCAAATTTTGCAGTGTGGTGTGGTGAGTGAACCTGGGAGGCAGCACAGGCAATGGGAAGGGGCATCGAGCACACCAAGTCGTGAGGTTGGGGATGCCTGTTTGATAACAAACCCCTGCCCAGAGTTTTGGACTTCTCCTTATTAAAAAAGGGTGATTGAAAACTCAGAGAGCTCAGGAAAGAGCCACAGGAATGATGTGAGATCCCTCTTGAAGTGAGAATGTTGCCTGTTTAAGTAAGAAGAGAAGAATGGGGGGATTTGCTGCAACAGAAATCCACTGCTACTGGCTGAGCTTACAAAGGTGAAGCAAAGTGCAGTGGCTGGATGATGAATCTGGAGAAATCCAAGTGGGAAGATGCAGCATTTCACATGGGGAGAGTGTTTGGATGGACTGGCCTCCATGGAATGCAGTAAGTCCCCTGTTGAGGCAAGTTCTCAGGTGGAGATGGTAATTTTGTATTAAATTGCCTTACAAATGTGTGAAAATATTTTATTCTCACACTTGCCCAGCAGTGTGGGGAGCAAGTTGAGGGAGGAGATTGTCCCCTTCTGCTCTGCTCTGGTGAGACCCCAGCCCTGGGGTCCCAATAGAGGAAGGACAGGGAGCTGCTGGAGTGAGTCCAGGGGAGGCCACAGACCTGGTCTAAGGTGTGGAAGAGCTCTGCTCTGAGGAAAGGCTGAGCTGGGGCTGTTCAGCCTGGAGCAGGCTCCGGGGAGAGCTTCCAGCCCCTTCCAGTAACTAATGGGGCTCCATGAGAGCTGGAAAGGGACTTTGGGATGCCAGGACAAGGGGGAATGGCTTCCCGCTGCCAGAGGGCAGGGTTAGATGGGGTATTGGGAAGAAATTCTTCCCTGAGGGGTGGGGAGGCCCTGGCACAGGTTACCCAGAGAAGCTGTGGCTGCCCGATCCCTGGAAGTGTTCCCAGCCAGGCTGGATTTGGAACAACGTGGAACAGTGGAAGGTGTCCCAGGCCCTGGCAGGGGGTGGGATGGACTGATCCTTCAGGCCCCTTCCAGACCAGTCCATGGTAGGGTTCTGTGGTGTGGGTCCATGACTATGACACAGTCTCTTGGTGGCTGTGCTGACACAGCCCTCTGTGACATGGCAGGCCCTGGCAGCGCCCCGGCCTTGCTTGCCTGGTGCCCCCAGGCCGTCATGGTTCACCATGGCACTTCTCACATGCTCCATGTGCTCCCTGCTCCTGCTGGCATTGCTGCTGGCAGCGGCTCCGTGCCCGGCTCAGGCTGGGAAGCCCTTTGGACACCGCTGCAGCTCCCCACGGCGGGGGCTGCTGGACTGTCGCCACGCCGGGCTGACCACCGTGCCCCCGGCCACCAGCACGTGGCCCCTGGACATGCTGTGAGTGCCCACTGACCACAGAGCCCTCCAGAGCCCTGCTAGGCCTGGCACGACTGGGAACCCTCCCGACAGCCTGACGTGGCTGGGAACCCTCCCAACAGCCTGGCATGGCTGGGAACCCTCCTGACAGCCTGGCATGGCTGAGAACCCTCCTGAGAGCCTGGCTGAGAACCCTCCCAACAGCCTGGCACGGCTGGGAACCCTCCTGACAGCCTGGCGTGGCTGGGAACCCTCCTGAGAGCCTGGCAGGCACATGGCAGCACAGACTGGCTGGCTCTGGGGGGCTCGTACTGCAACTCCAGGGGGGAAGCCCAGTTGGCCACGCTGTGGCACTTCCAGGCAAAGCCCACTTCTACCTCAGCAACTGATTTCCAGGGAAAAGGGTTTTCCTGAGGGCTGATGGTGTCAGTTGTTTCTTTGAAGGGATTTCACTGACAACTCTATTTCGACCTTGGGACCGCAAACGTGGAAGGAATACCAGTGGGCTGAGACCTTGTGAGTACCATCCAGCATCTCAAATGTCAGGAATTCTGGTCTTTCCCATCCTTTTGTCCAGTGTTTGAGCACCCACACAACCCATTTCCATGGGAATTCTGAGCTGGGCTGCTCAGCAAGGAGGGCTGTGAATGCCCAGGGCTTCCTAGGATGGCAAGAAATGCCATGAGCTGTGTCCCATCCCACGGGATCATCGCTGTGGCTGTTTGCCCAGGGATCAGGCTACACTCATCTTCCCCTGGCCAGGAGCAGGTGCCTGCTGCAGCCATGAGTGGGGATGATCCCTGCAGTGCTCCAAAGCCATGTTCCAGCATAGCTGCTGTAGGACCCCCTTGCATGACAACTCCAGTTGCCCCTGGCGAGCAGCTGGTGTAACCAAGTCTGTTTGTGTCCTCCCAGAATCCTCAAGGACAACGAGCTGCAGGCACTGAAGAGGCATTCCCTGGAAGGGCTGTTCCTGCTGAAGCACCTGTAAGCACAGTGGGCTGCTGCCTCCCCCTCCCTTGGGCCCCTGCTGCTCAGCCCAGCCTGGCTAAGGGGGCTTTATCCCTCCTGGGGCAGGAGGCTCATCCCAGGTTCCACAGCCTTGCAAGCTCAGGTCAGATCAGAGCTGGGGAACACAGATGCTGCCAGTGCCAAAGGAAAGGAAAGACAATGGTGCAAGTGGAATTAATGTTTTGTGTTCTCATTGTAACAGGGATTTATCTGGCAATAACATCAAGTCCATTGAGGAACATGCCTTTGAGCCACTGCCTTTTCTGGAACATCTGTGAGTTATAAAAGTTTCCTCCAAGTGTGTTGAATGAAGGCTTCTTGCGTGGATGAACCCTTCTGTGTTAAAAACAACAGGAGCATTTCCTAGAACAGTGACACTTTCCCCTGCTGCAAGACAAAGGCAAAAGGATTCATTTCCGTGATCTCCTCTGTCCCCAGAAACCTGTCTGGGAATCAGCTCACCCTGATCCCCAGTGGTGCTTTCGAGGCCTGGCATGGGATGCAGTTTCTGCGGGAGCTGTAAGTGGAACAAGGTCTGAAGGCAGATGGGAGCAGACCCCGCAGGGGCAGAGGGGCAGAGCAGCTTTGCCCCCCACAGCTCACATCCTTCCCATCCCCCCTCACAGCCCTCTGCTGTTTTTCCAGGATCCTAAGCCATAACCCCCTGACCCTCATAGCTGACACAGCATTCTTCAAGCTGCCTTCGATCAACTATCTGTAAGTACTGACTCCTTTGGACCAGACTGGTGCAGAACTTTGTCTCTGCAGTGCCCTGTTCTCAGGACAGCAGAGATCCAGCAGCAAATCTCCCTGTTCTCCCAGCCTTTTGCTGCTGGAGGCCAAAATATCCCCAGCAGCAGCAGAGCAAGGCAAAGGCCAAGCAATTCTGGTGTGTCCCCAGCTGCAAAGACCCAAGGAATTGGGATACAGGCTTGAAAGAACTAGAGGCTGAGCAGGTCTAGAGCCTTGGAATGGCCGGTGGGGTCCCACGAGACCTGCAGGATCCCCTGCTGATTCAGAGCCCATGGGGAGGAGCAGGTCAAACAGGGAAATGGTGGGCTTTTGAATCCTTTCTGTTCGATTGGGAAGAAGTGGATCCCTCTGCCAACACCACCAGCATCATCAGGGACCCAGGCTTGTTCTCAGAGCAGAGTTCTGGCAACGTCACCTGAGAATTTAACGAGGTCCTTCCAATCCTTGCAGGGACCTGAGTGCAACACAAGTGTCTGCACAGACACTGCTCCTGCTTCTGCAGACAACATCCCATCTGGAGACACTGTGAGTAGGTGGGACTGAGTGCCAGCTTGGACTGAGAGTCATGGATTGGGATGCCAGGTTTTCCAATAATAACCTCTTGTCTTTAGCAAAGTGCCCCGTGCCGTTTCCTGCTGCCTCTGCAAGGAACGTGGCACCATCGAGACCCCGTGCAGGACCATCCAGTTCTTCTGTGAGAGCCTGTGTGACACCAGCACTGCCCAGTGTGGTAGGTGTCCTGACCGTGGGGATTGCCCCTCAAACCTGCCCCCTTTTGGGGGGTTCCCAGACAGCCTTGGCCACCTCCATGGCATCGGTCCAGCAGGCAGCTCAGGTGAGACCTGGGAGGCCTTGGACTGTGCTGCCCCTGTGTGCCTGCTGCCTGGGGCAACCTGTGCCCCTGTTTTTTGGCAGAAAGCTGCTCAAGATGCCGAGTCGCTGATCTGCTCTCCTGATGTTCTCCCACAGGTTCTCTAGCCCAGAAACGGGCAGAAATAACGGGAGCAGCACAGCCTGGACAACTCAGAAGCAGCTCGGTGCTGTACGTCAAACCCAAGGACATTCCCCCAGCACACCATGGATCCGTAACGTTTGCAGTTGCTCAGAAGCAGGCCAGCACCAGGGGTGACCTCAGCAGCCAGGGAGATTCCCGAGCAGACTCGTATTCCTCCCAGCACCTCTCCAGCCAGGGAAGGAAAGCCATCGATGAGCTGCTGGTGAAGCTGCACAACATTCAGAACAGGGGCTGGACCGGAGATGTGGACAGCAAACCCGATTTTCTGGCAGAGCAGCTGGTGGCTGAGCTCCAGAGCCAGCAGCCCGATGCTCAAAGCACCCTGGCTGTGGCAAACATCGTCCCACAGCAGCCAGCGCCCGCCAGGCGCAACGTGCAGAAGTTCCCAGCAGTGGAGGGAAAGCAAACCACAGGCTGGGAGCAAAAGCAGCTCGAGTCAGGCTTGAACTGGCCAATCTTAAACCGCTGGGACGTAGCTGGTGGGTCAAACCCCCCGGATGACAACGCTGCCTTCGGACATCACGGTGCAAAGGAAGCAGCAGCTCCCCGAAGGAGCTCTGTCCAGAGGTACCAGCGCAGGCAGAGGGACACCGGCTATCAGCTGCCATACAACCCCCTTTTCTACGAGGTGTCTGGTGATGTGCAGGGAGAGGAAGAGCCCACGCCAGGAGAAAGCAAAGGTCTAGACAGAAAGCCAGAGAATCTCTTGGACCTGTGGCTCAAGAGCCACCCTGAGGACAGCGCTGAAGAAGAGCGTTCCTCTCTCGGGGAATCCGGGAAGCAAGGAGAGGCAAGGTCCAGGCTTGCCAAGGAGGCAGGAGGCTCCCAGAGCCCCGGCCGTGCTCCAGCTCCAGCAGAGCTCCCCGAGGCAAGGGTTGAGCATCCCCTGCACTCGGAGGTGCCGGACGAGGCCCTGCGGACGTTCATCGCCCGCGTGACAGAAGCCCTGAGTGCAGAGTGCAGCCAGCTCGACCTGCAGCTGCTCTGTGCCAGGATGGTCTCTGAGGCTGGGCTGCTGGCAAAGAGGCTCAGCCCCAGGCAGGACAGCCAGGGAGTCGCTGCTTTCACACGGCAGTGTCTGCACCTGGCCTTGGAGATGGGCAAGGAGTCCGCAGGAAAGGTAGGAGAGCTCCTGGGCACTGCTGCATGTGCCTCTCTGGGCAAGGGGCAGTGGAAGGAGCGAGCCTCTCTCCCCTCCTGATTTGCTCTCCTTCTCTCCCAGCACAATGCAGGGCTCAACCACTCCATAGTCACCAGGCTATTGGTGTTTGTTATCATCATGATCTTCGCCATCATCTTCGTCCTCATCATGATCATGTTATATTTAGTCCAAGTAAGCCAGAACCTCCCTTGCCAGCTGTCAGTCAGGCCTGCGGTGCCCAGCTGAGCCCCAGGGGGGTGTGGATGCCTGGGCTCGTGCTGGGGAGCACCGGAGATGTTTGTGCACCCCTGGAGCTTGTGGCAGCTCCACATCCCCCAGCTCAGTAGGGTTCAGCCTGCTTGGAGGGGGCTTGTCCTGCCCTCTGTTCTGACTATGCACAGCTCTGCTTTGCTCTCCTGCCTTCAGCCTTGCAGCACTGCTAACAGGAGAGCTCTGGGAACCCAGGTCATTCCAGAGGCAGGGAAAAGCAGGAAACAGGGAGGGGAGGGCTCTCTAAAACTGTGGCTGTTTTCACAGACTTGCACGTGTATAGAGCAGGGGGGGTGGGAGGAAGAACCTTTTGGCCTCCCTTGCTCTGCAGAGAAACACAAGCCAACTGTGATGTTCCAAGTGTCTCTTCTTCCCCAGACTCACTGCTGGGAACGTCCTGAGGATGTTTGGCAGGACACTGTGAAATCCCCCCTGAGCAGGTACCTGCCCCCTGCCCTGTGGCCCCGCTGTGCCAAGAACCATCCCCACTCTGAACAGCAGCTCCTCCCCAAGCCCCCCGGCCGCCCTGGTGCCAGACACCTACCAGTCTGTGTTTAACACACTTTGCTTTGGGAGAGACCCAGGAAAGGGACCCCAGAGCGGGAGCGATGGGCACGGCCATAGGATCCCATCCCACCCAGCCCTGCTCCAGCCCTGTGCTGAGGGGCAGGTCTTGGGCTTCTGGGGTGGTCCCACATCCCTGTGACCACGAGGAAATAGCTCTGGGCTCCAGTTCTCAGCAAAACTCTCCTCTGGTGATGGCTCTGCCCTCTTTCTGCCTGCCCCACTCCTGTCTTCTGCACATGCCTTTCCCATCGAGGGCTCATTGCCAGCCACAGCAGCCAATGCCATCCCTTCCCTCTGGGACACCTGTGCAGCCCTCCCCCTGGCCAAACCTGGTTATTTTCCCGTTTTATTTTTTGTCAGATTCTTTGAGAAGCTGCGATACGGAGAGCTCAGGGACATGCTCAGCTGTGCCTTTGGTGGAGAGGGCGAAGAGCGGGCAAGGAACGTGCGCCAGGGCTACCCCTCTGCCTGCTGTCCCTCAGCTCTCCAGAGCGTTCCCGTCGCTGGTGGCCCCACACAGGACACCAGTGAATTCGAAAAGTTTGAGGAGAAGGTCATGCTGCTCATGGAGCAGGACTCTCGGGCGCTCCGGCTGTACGACTGGCACAGGCAGAGACGGGACAATGTGGAAGCTGAAGCAGAGGGGGAGAAGTGAGTGGGGTGGCAGATACCCGCCCTGGTTCTGCAGCCCTGGTTCTACACGGGCTGGGCCGGGCCTTTCCTTGGTGGTTATTTCCTTGCTGTTCTTTCGCAGCAACTCGGAGCAGCAGGATGAGTGAGGGAATGTCAGCAGCTGAAGATGAGATCCCTCAGCCCAGTCCCTCTGCTGCATCCCAAGGCCCAGCACAGCCCCCATAGGCCCCATAGAACCCCATGGGCCCCATACCCCTATAGGCTCCATAGGCCCCATAGGCCCCATACCCCCATAGGCCCCATAGACCCCCATAGGCCC
>NW_021940498.1:4875598-4905720 GCF_001715985.3 Manacus vitellinus | reverse complement strand
GCCCCAACAGTCCCCATAGCTCTCAAAGCACCCATAGCCCTCAGAGCCCCCCTAAGGCCCCATAGCCCTCCCAAGCCCTCCGAGCCCTCCGAGCCCCCATCAGACCCCAGAGCTGCCAGAGTCCCGATCTCCCTCAGAATCTTCCGCATCCCTCCCAGCCCGTTTTGTTGTTCCAAGATAAAAGTGTCTGAAGGATGCCGAGCTCTGAGCCTGTGCTGTGGAACCCTGGGGTGGGCTGGGGAGGGACCCTGCTCTGGCTGTGGGTGGGGGCTGCCCAGGGCCTCGGGCCCAGCTCCGGTGGGGCCAGCATGGCTCCAGAGGGGCTCCTGGGGCTGCCCAGGGCAGTGCCCTCAACATCTGGGGCACCCACAGGGGACCCTGGGACACCCCTTCGGAGCCTCCCTTCTCCAGACACCCTGCACCCGGTGTGTTCCCTTGGCATCTGTGGAGCAGGCAGGAGCCAAGGATCGGGGTTAACATTCCCGGAGCACATTCTGTCTAAACTGGCAGGGTGCTCGTTTCTGGAATTTCTCCAGTTATTCCAGTCTCTGTGGGTGCAGCGTTTTTGCAGGGCTGGTCAAACAGCTGGAGTGGGTCAGTGTGGGAGCACAGCCTGGGCAGTGTGAGGGGCACACAGGGGGGTTTGGGGTCCCTCCCAAGGCCTGCAGGGCCTGGGGTCCCCCCTAAGGTGTGCAGGGGTTTGGGGTCCCTCGTTAGGAGTGCAGGGATCGCAGCCAGGGCAGGTCTCCAAGGGGAACAGCCCATCTGCTGCCGCTGCTTTGGGAGCATTTCAGGGTGATTCGAGGACTGAACTGAACTTGGGAGAGAGAGGAAAGATTGATTGGAGAGTTGCTCAAGTATTTGAAAAGATCAAGTGGGAAACCCCCACCCAAGGACTTGTTCACTCTGGGCTGCTGCTCTGAGCACATGGGGTCACTTCTAGAAGGGGGATCCAGGAGAGCTGCATGGAGAGGCACACTCATCCTCGAGCTGTGGGATGTTTGCAACTGTTGGAATGGCTTCTTGTGGTGCAAACTTGAAACGCTACACCAAGAGCAGCTTCTCCACAAAGTCCCTGCCACTGAAACACTGCTTTGCTTTTTGTATGTGTGAGATTCCTGTGGACCAGCATTTACCTGCAACAGTGGTAACTCTGAGTCTGTTTCTATAATCAATATTTGGTAATTCCGTGTCTATTTCTAAAATCAACGTTTATGAAAGCACTTTTTTCTACACGTGCATTTGTGTTGGGTGAGAGGAAGGTAAACACACAAATAGTATTTTGAAGACTTCCTCCAAGATAAGAACTGTTGTGGTTGTTCCCGACTATTTATAAATATTCCATTCTATTTGTAAATAGAGGTGTCATTTTCCGGTGAATATAACTGATTAGCTGTAGAAGTCTTTGGGGACAGAGAGGTCCTTTAGGAGGCACCCTACTGTCCTGGGAACTTCTATCCCAGCTGAGACCAGCCTATTGTATCAATGAATGACATGTTCACAAGTAGTGAATGATCAACCAGTTATCAGTAACTTTTTTTAGAATCCTTTGGATTTTATATTGATAATCATTTCCACCCTATGGCAATCCTGTTAGCCTGAATTCTGTTGTGTTTGGTACTTGAAATAAAGCTGTATGGTTAAATAAATGGCCTGAAACTTCTCCTTTTCCCTTTCGGTACCTCAGCAGGGATGCTCAATTAAAACAAAAGGATGGCTGTGGAGGAATACATCCAGAGTATTATAATAACCATTTCATAATTCCAAATGGATACATAATTTGTGGCATGAGCAGGGCCTGTTTAAAACCCTGCCTGAGGCAAAGGTTCATTTCCAAGTGCACTGTTCACAGAGCTCCTTGTAAGCACTGGAGATGGTACCAGCTGGTTCCCCCTCAGCCTGTGTTTGCTTGTCATGATTGGATGTGGCAGGATGGTTTTTCCAACGAGATCAGTCACCTGGTGTTTCTGAAACATCCCCCTGTGCTGGTCAGATCTGCCTGCTGAAAACAGCTCAGGAGCTCATCAGCTCTTCCAAAGAGGGAGTTCCTCCTGCACAGATGACCTCTTGGCTTGCTCCACATCAGCACTAAAATGAAATCCAAACCACGTCTTACTGGGTGACCGAAGGCTCAGAGTCAAAAATTGTGACTCATATATTTTTAAGCACATTAATAACGCTACATTTACCCATCTGGATTCAGACAAGTTGCCTTTTTTCCTCCCTGGCTTGGCAATGAACTGTTCAAGATGTATCTTTTCTCCACACGGAGGAACAAGGTAGACGAGATGAACCAAGAGGGAAAATTCAGCCTAAAAAAATGTGGGTGATATGTAGGAGCTGTTCAGCAGGAGCCAGTGAGATATCCTAAATATCTTGGTTTGTAGCACAGAGAGGGCTGCCTACAACCCAAACCTTCTCTGTTTGGTGTCCACAATTAAAAGCACTAAAACAAAGGCAAAAAGGACACTAAAAAAAACTAAAACAAGGGCAAAAAGGAAATCCCGTATCCTCTATTGTGCACAGTGGCAGAGGAGGAGAGAAAATGGATGAGAGAAGCTGGATGCTGCAAAGACAAATGCATCATGACTGGGGAGAAGATAGGGAAGAAGGGTCTGAATAGGCTTTGGGGGAACTGAGAGCAGGCAATAAGTGCCACCTTCTGGGGCAGAGAGGCTAGTGAAATCCTGCAGAAGAGGAAACCATTGCCATCAAGAGAAGCTCCTAAAGCTTCAGTGGGGCTGTTTATTATCAGGCATAATAAAGCAATGAATATTTAAGTGCCAAGGGAGAAGAGCTTTGTGAGGGAAGGGGTGAATTCCCCGTGTCCTGGGATATTAGATCAAGATGATGCCCTGTTGGATGAGGAGGATTAACACCTAGCTCTGTTCTGGGAAGAACTGGGAAAGGTGGAAAAGCCTTGGCTCCAGAGCCTGCTCAGACAGGAATCACCTGAGCACACATCACCGTGGGTGGGATTGCAGGATCTCCCTATTCTGCAAACCCACTGACCTGGTTTGGTTTCTGTGTCACTGGAAAGCTGAACCACAAGCAGGGTTGCCCACATATCACGTTTTCCTCCTTATGCAACTGCTCCAAAAACACAAAGCAAACACAGACACACCTCCTACTATGGACTGGGCAGGATGGGAGAGTTTTGCTTTTTCTTTTTAGGCACTCGATTTTTTGCACTGCGGGGCAAAGTAAATGTGGGTCCATTCCTTTCTCTTCTAATCCAGACCCCAAACAGCAGCATCTTCTCAGCTTTCTCCTTCCCCTGAAACTCGTGGCTTATCTTGCACCAAAAGACCAGATGGGAATTACACCTTCCAGCCCATCCCTGTTCCATTACCTCAACACGGAAAAGCCATTTCAGGACGGTGATTTCATGATACATCTTTGATGGGGGATAAATTATTAAAGCAGAGTCATAAAAAATGAAAGACATTTTACACAGGGAAGGAGTCCTGACAGTAACCCAGATATGTCACAAAAACTGACTGCCACCAGATAGGAAAACCTGCCCCTTGCCAGAGCAAAAGAGGGTAAACTATGAAAGATGCATGAGGGTAAAGGGAGAAATGAAGTGACTGGAATGACAGAGTGGGAGATAAACACACCGAGGCAAGGGGAACAAAAGAGAGAAGACAGTGGAGGAAAGGGGGAGTGAATGGGGGTTAAATAATTCAGGGCAGGATTTATAACAGCCTTGAGGAAACAAGGGAGCACGAGTCATCTAGGAATCACTGCTGGGGGGGGAATCAACCCAGCCCAACGTGTTATTCACGGGTTGAAAAGAGCTGTGGGATGTTCTGTGCCATTTGGACAGACCTTGGCTGGTGTAAATCAGCGAGGAGTCCATCCAGTTGTGGGCATTTGCACCTTCTGAGGATGCAACCCATAAACAGAAGGGCAGATTCAACAATTCCAGCAGTTTTGGCCACTTTACACCACAGATGGGCCTCGAATCCTAATGAATCCCCCCTGGGTCCTGCCCTGGTCTTGGATGGGATGTGTCTGGGAGCTCCCCCCACCCACTGAGCTCCTCCTGTGCTGCCTCATTAAATGGAAATATCCCATCAGATAAGGAGCTTTGCACCATTAATCCCTGCTCGTGCTCCCAGTGCTGCTGGGGGGCAAAGCATCTCCTGTGAACTTTCTACATCTCCTCACCCCCGGGCCAGGCTCCTCCCGGAAAAATCAGCTCATGTCCTCAGAGCTGTGAAACCTGGGGCCTGCAAGAGGTGACATCCAGCCTGAAACACTCTGCTGAGCACTTTAGTCTTCTTTTCCAGCCCTGTGCTCCTCTTCTCCAGGGAATACATCCTCCCTGGGCCAGTGTTATCGCCCAGCTCCTGGAGGGGGGAACAGCAAACTTTGCCTCCTGCCTTTATTTCCCTCCATCGCATTAATCTCTAATTTCCTTGCTCTAAATTTCTGGTCTCCTCTGTTGCTCCTGTTTCAGCCTTGGTTTTTCTTGCTTGGGGGATTCCCTCCTCTCCCTCAGCCTTGCACATTTGCACCACTGCCACAAAGCACTGCTGAGGCTGGAAGGATGTGCCACGTGCACCACAGATAAAAGCAGGCATGCAAAATTCAGCAGCGTGGAATTAAGCTTGCTGGTGGGAGGATAATTCCTATTAATCACGTCTATTACAGTAATACCCCAGGATAAGACCAAGATTTTTGAGCAGGGCACAAAATTAGGGAAGGACCCAGCTGCAAAGACTTTGCAATCTTGAAAAGAAAAGCATGGCAGGAAATTATCTGGGCAGTGCACTGAGTAACTCGATTAATTCTGAGAGGAGGAGGGCCCTGAGTAGGACAGATTATGTAGGGAAAGAAAAGCTAAATGGAACAAGAAATGGAAGGAAGCAGGAGCCTGAGGAGAGCAGTTAAACCAGGAGGAAGGGGAGAGAAATATTAGCAATGGAAACAGAATCGGCCAGGACACAGAAATTGTTGGTTTTTCATAATAAATGGAAAATATTCCAGCTTGTGGCAAAATGAATTTTTTGGGTTTTGGTTTGTCTGAAATATTGTGCCCAGTTTGGTGGGAAAACATACGTGGCTACTTATGGGTTACACAAATGTTGTCTTCTGCCTTGATCTGGGTCACCACTTAAATCGACTCTGCTGCTTCAAAAGCTACCTCTGTGAAATTTCCCCTTCCTACTTTAGACACATTTCCCTACATTTTGCACTGGTGAAATGAAAGGTTGTTCCTGCTCTCACCTTCAGGGAGCTGAAGAGGCAGAAAAAATGTCTGTATTTTGGTGAACGTTTGGGTTGGGTTTTGAGCTGCCTCCCTGAAAATCAGATACTGGTGGGAAAATGATCCTTTTTCTCCTAAGTTTTCCTCCACGGATGTCTGGCTTACTACAAAGAATTGTGCACAGATAAGGTCCTTGGCTGACTGGATCTATGGTGGGCACCTCTGATTCAGAGGCAAGTGATGGGCCCTGAGACATCAGAGAGCAACAGCCAGGTCCTGCTTTCCTGGGACACCAGCAGCTCCAGGGAACTGGAGCAAAACCTCCTCCTGCAGGCAACCAACTGGCACTGGAGCTTTGGACTGGTGTCCTCTCTAATAATTGTGCAATCATTGTAATTATATACCAAAAAAAAGTTAATTGCTTAATCATGGACCCTTCAGCTACCAAGCCAGGCAATTATTCCCAGGCATGTAATCTCCAGCCTTTGTGTTGAGGAGTTCATTAGTCACTATTCACATCTTCTCGGAGGTGCTTTGCAATGGTTCAGCGATTGGATTTACTCCAATTCCTTCTTGCCTTGTACAAGCCACATCCTGACAAATATTCCTCTGTGGTTTATCCCTTGAACAAGGAGGTTCTTTCCAACCTTCCTGTTACCGGAGGGGATTCACCACAGTGTGAACATCGGGAGCTTTGAGGCAGTTTTAGGTTCCTGATTTTCCTTCCAGGTCCTTCTGGGTGGGTGTCTTTTGTCCCATGTTTGTACAGCTCCTGGGATTCTGGCCATCATGGGGTGCCTTGGCAGGGGTAAGGGAAGGAGATTGGATCTCCTAAATCATCCACTCCTTCTAAAGGTGGTACAGCCACCTGGAATAACTCCAGCACAGAACAGGGGGCTGTGTAGGAGGAGTACCTTGGAGGAGGAGGTGTGTTATGGACTCGCACTTTCACTTCGAAATACTTGAATGACTTCTCCCACCCCAAGGCAGTTTTCTTATGAACTAGACCCAGCAAACCAGACCCTCTGGATCTGGAGGGCTCTGGAGCTGCCACACTCCATGGACACGGCACAGCCCTCCCCCCCTCCTTGCATAACTCATTTGGGAAGGGAAAGCAGGGTTAAGCTTCTGCTTAAAGTCAAGGCTTTAGGAAAATAGACCTAATCCCAGCTCTAAGTGTTATAACACTTCAGACCAAGCCTGGAGGTGTTTCCTGGAGTGTGCTGGGCCAGTGCCTTGCTGGAATTGCAGCCTGGAGACTCCATTCCCACTGGAGGGGATGGGCTGTAGGGCTGGGCTGCATCCCCCACCATGTGCCACATGCATCCTATAGAATCATAGGATCATTAAGGTTGGAAAAGACCTTCAAGAGCATCAAGTCCAACCTCATGGACATAGGGAGCCTCACCCAGAAAATCTGGGCATACCCAACAACCATGAGCCAGCTAAACTCTTCCTACAGCAATTCCAGCTGGTACTTCACAGTTTTTCAGTAAAACACTTTTTTAGAAAATATGCTGATAAGAAACACTGATTTGCCAGCAAGTTTTGGTGTCTCGTCCAGCACTTGGTAAGGGGACTGGAGCACCTCCCCTATGGAAACCTCCCAGGCTGAGAAAGCTGGGACTGTTCACCCTGGAGAAGGTTGTGTGGAGACCTCACAGCACCCTCCAGGTTCTGAAGGAGCTACAGGGAAACCAGAGAGGGGCTGTTCAACAGGAACTGAAGTGACAGGCCAAGGGGGAGTGGGTATAAACTGAAAGAGTAGATTTAGAATAGATATTGGTGAGAGACCCAAGTGCTGTTTCACAGCTACAAATAAAGGGAGAACTGGACCCATTTTTCTTTCTCTGACTTTACTGTACTTACATCAAGGCACAGACATGCTAAACTTCATCACACAGCTCCTGGTGACAACTCCATGTGCTTGAGAGACAGGAGAAGGTGTCACTGAGCTCTGCTTGTCGGCTGTATTGGAGGCCGCCAGGCCATACACATTCCATGCAGACTATCCGTGTGCTCCAGCGGCTGCTCGGAGGAGTTCCCGACCTCACAAGGGTTGGTCCTGCACCAAGGTACTTGGCTCTTGCTCTGTAGCACCAGGGTTTTTCTCAGGGGTCCTGGAAGCAGAGAAAGAGCATCATTGCAAAGCTGTCAGAGCAATCAGCTGGTGACGACAACACGCTGTCACCCCGGGGCTGGGGTTTGCCCCGTGCCCAGGGGCCCTGCAGTGCCCCCCAGACACATGTTTGGTGTGTCCTCAGGCTGTTTGGTGAGGCTGGTCCTGGGTCCTGGGCCCTGCAAGGAGCTGCTCCAAAACCCATAGATGTCCACAAAACTGGGAAGGCTGGGGCTCTGGACTCCTTGTTGAGCTGTGAGCAGGACCATACCCACCATCAGCCCCAAAATGTGCTTGCCAATTGATTATAACCTGCATGGAATGGGTTTGACACATCGCTGTGTGACTGGCCCCCAAAGCAGCAGCTTGTTCCCCTCGAGGTGGGTGCTGGAAGCCCTGTCCCAGGGGAGCCAAGTTCTTGTGCTGCTCAGGAAGGACCTGGCTCCTCTCAAAACAACCAGCCCTCTCAAAACAAGCCCAGCCCACATATCCTAACCCCAGTGTGAGAGTAGCTCTCCTCTTCCATGCCCCCAGGAGACACCAGGGGCTGAGGGTTGATCCATCCAGGCACTGGATGCCTGCTGGGATCAGCTCTGGAGCCAGCCCTGTACCTGAGGTGCTGGAGGAAAGGCTGGGTCTTGCAGAAGCGCAGAGGGAGGGATGGGGAAAGGAAAGAGCTGCAGGGAACAAGGGAATCAATCTTCATTAGGAGAGAGAAGGAGGATCTGCAGCGATGAGGAGAGAGGTGTGATGGATGGGGAGGGATCTGTGAGGCTGCAGGAAGGCAGAAAGCAGATGGAGAGGCAGGAGAAACCTGCTTGGCTTTCAAATGGGCAGCTTTACACGGTGGTTGCATCAAGGCACTGTGGAGATGCCCATTCACCCCCCAGCCCGACGCTGTCCTTGGGAATGGTTCCAGCTCAGAGGAGGGAAGGAGGTGCTGACACCATGGCCAGGAGGCCAGGGGCTGGTGACCATCTCCTTGGCCCATGAAACCAGCCCAGCCCAGACACAGGAGTCCAACCACCCCTGCAGGAGAGGCTCGTGGGGCAGCACCATGTGGAGAAGCCTGGCAGGACAGCTCTCCCTCAAATCCTCACCCTGGCCCTGCCCTGTGTGCTGGCCACGAGGAGCCCTTTGCTACCAGAAGCTGTTGGCAGAGGCTGGGAGGAAATCTGCTGAGTTCTTTCCAGTTCCTATGGGCTTGAGGTGAACCCAGAACCATAAATCAGAGGATTAGGGGAAAATGCTCAGGCTGTCCTGTGCCAGTGTGTATGTGATGATCCAGGCTCAACAGGATCCAGGGGAGCCAACACCTCTCCCTTGGTGTCCAACCCCACTCTTTCTGCTGCCCTGCATTTCAGAATAGAGCTTTGAAAGCAAAACCAGCTCTGAAGCAACATAAATTCTCTGTCATCCATCAACATTTTTCCTGAGTCCTTGCCAGAGTCACCAAGTGACTTCTCATCAGCACTGGGCTGGTCCCTCTCTGCCGAGGCCGAAAGCTGGTGCATGCAGTGTATGTTCTTCATTTTAATCTACTGGCTCTCTTCCCATGACTGGCTGCATCCTTCAGCCATGGATTTCAGGCTAAGACCCAGCCTCCTGGAGAAGAAAGAGTCTGCATCCCATCCCCATTCCCATCTCCATCCCCTGGTTTCCTCTTTGTTTGCACTGGATACAGACAACTGTGTGACTGTCTGTCCCAGTAAAGCTCATTCCAAACTGGGAGGAGTGTGAGGAGGAGGTGATTCCATTTTTGTCTCCAGGGCCACCAGAGGATGCAGAGCAGGACCAGCCCTGGCTGCTCTCCGCGGGGCTGCACAGCAAGGTCTGGCCCTTGGCAAGATGGAGCTGGGAGGGTGTAAGGCAGCATTCCAGCCTTGCTCTGCACCCCAGCAACCTGAGGGGCTGCTGTCACTGCACAGCTTGGGGGAGATCTGGAAACCTGCCCCAGTTTGGGGTCAGCAAGGTCTGGAGGAGGAGAAGGTACCTGGTTGTGAGGTCTGAGCTGGCGGAGGTGTGAGGTGAGCAACAAGGACCTTGGCCCTTCAGAGTTCAAACCAAGGTCTGCCTGCAAAGCAGCAGATAGAGAAGCTCTCACAGAGCTCTCCTGGCACAAGTCTAGGTGCCAGAAGACTTCAGTGGACCCCCAAGGTCAGCTGGGGACCTCAGTGGCACATCTAGTCCTGGCCTGGGATGGAGGAAGCAAATGTTCAGGGCACCTTCTGAGCCACAAGAAACCTCTTGGGCATCCATCTCTGGAACATGCCAAGCCAGCTTCTGCTGCTTGCCCTGGGAGATGCATCTGCTTGGGCTTGCACTGACACACTTGTGCCCACTGTTCTCTGTCCCAGAGCAATGACGTTCCTTTACCATCAGCTGCTTCTGCTCTGGGCTACAAGAGTTCTCCTTCACTCTCCTCGCCTGCTGCATCTGTTGAGCCACCTGGCAGCACAGGACACCTCTGCAGGGAGCTGGAGGAAGGCCAATCTCTTTATCAGATGCACCAGGGTGGCAAGGGACAGGAGGTGCTGCAGCTCCGAGTGTGCCGGGCTCCTACGCTGCCAGCAGGGCTCGTCCCTGGGGCTGTAAAAGAGAGAAACAAAGGTACCAGAGGACAAAAGCACGAGCAGAGTGACCCCAAAAGACTGTGGGGAGAGAGGCAGCAGTGAGAACAACTGCTCCACTGGCCACAGGGACAGACACATGATGCACTTGCAGACACATCCAGTGAAGCCACACCAAGAAAGGAGAGAGAGAAGGGGCAGTCGGTGGGTGAGGTATCGTTTATTCCAAGCAGTGGGTGAGATCACCCGGTACAGGCAGAGACAAAGGCTTTACAGTCCAAGAGACAGCACACCAAACACTCGCTGGGGGGAACGGGAAGGACAAGGCTCCTGCTGGAGCTGGGAATTCAGGATGGTGTGCAGGGGAAAGGTGCTCAGGGGGAGAAAGCAAAGGGTTGGAGAAGCAGCTGTGGGACAGACAGAGAAGAGCTGGCAGGGATGAGGGAGGGGAAATGATGTTGAAGGCAAAAAGGAACAGCACCATGGGATCTGGCAGGGGTGAGGGCACTGCAGGCTGCAGGGGCAGGATCCAACAGGGCCAGGGGTGTGTGATCAGCAGTGGAACTGGGGGAGAGGGGTGGGAGCAGAGGCAAGGGGGGCAGGGACATGCAGTGTCCTGTGGCTCCTAAGCATGATCTGTGTCAGGAAATCAAAGGTGGCTTGCTCGTGTCCCTGCTGATAAATCACAGGACAACACAATGGTCTGGAAGGATTTGAAGATCATCCAACGCCCGCCACGAGCAGGGACACCTTCCACTATCCCAGCTTGCTCCAAGCCCTGTCCAACCTGGCCTTGGACACTTCCAGGGATCCAGGGGCAGCCACAGCTTCTCTGGGCAAATCCCTTGGCTCCAAACAAGGTGGCCACAGCTGAGCTTGTCTTCAGCTGGGTCCTAAATCCTGAACCAGCCCAAGGAGCAGCTCAGTCCAAAGGCCAGGGGCTACTCTCCATGTTTCCCTATCCTGACCACCTGCTCCTGGCACCACCAAGTTCTCCTGGGTGCTGTTTAACCGATAAAGACAGACCCACCCTCCACCCTGTGTCATGCCTGGTGCTCCTCACCCTCTGCTGGGAGCCAGCTCTCCAGACCCCTCCCAGAGCCAGGCAGGATGTGCAGGTCTCCCCAGGAAGACACAGGAGACCCAGCTTTGCTCAGGGGCTTGGGGCTGCTGCATGCCACAGGCGGGGGCAGGGTGGGCAGGGGACAACAGAGAGGGGGCAGAAATGCTTCCCCCTTCCATCTCTCACACCACTGAATGCACTGAAGGCAGTTATCATTCCTCAGGGCTCTCACACGTCTCTGAGGTCTGTCACTGCTCCTCATCCATCATTTTCCCGGTGGCTGGTCCTTGGCTTCCCTGGAGCAGACTGCCTGCAGGGAGGGCTGGCCTTTTAGGAAGCAGAAAGATGCCTTCAATTCATTAGCAGGATTTTCTTTCATCCTTGCCTCATATCTTCTCCACAGGACCATCAGGATTAGGCAGCTGTTCCCAAGGCACCCTGCAACAGAAATGAGGTGTTCACAAGCAGCTCAGAGTTCCTGACAGACCAGCAGTCCTGAGGTGCTCAGAGCTCTGTCACCCCCATCCCACACCCCCCAGCTTGGGAGCAGACCCAGTGGCACTGGGGAGATTGCTCCCAGCCCAGAAAGCTCACAGGTACAAGGACAATTCCCCAGTGGGATCAAACTTACCATGGCACTGCTGGAACCAGGCAGAGCTGAAGCCCATGTCTGAACATCACAGTACTTCCCAGCTGTGGAAAAGATACTGTTCTTAGAGCTGAGTACATCCATATCATCCTGCTCATACTAGAGAATTTCTTCTTCCTGCATGGCTCCTCTTCTGTAGCTGATGCCACTCTTGGGGATGGCAGTTATTCCTTGGATGTTGGGAGACACAACTTATCACAGAGGCATCTTCTTAAAAAGTCCCTTTCTCTCCTGCACTGGCACATCTTTAAATAAACCCTAAATCCAGAGAATATTATGACACACAAGAGGCTGCATTTGTACAAGGGCTGACATGTCAGCTGATGAAACATCTGCACTCATCCTTTCACCAGCCAGGGATGTAACAACAATCACTGAGGTTTTCAGAGGAGGCTGAGAGATTTGGAAGTGTCAGTGCTGATAAATCTCAGTCCTGTGCCCAGGCTGGAATGGAAGGATGGGGAGTATCAAGGGGGAACTTCCCCATCCCCCCATGCACAAGGATCCCAGGTGTGCACACGGGGTATCTAAAAGCAGTTCATTAACATGGGAAGGATGGAGGTCACTCCTCGTGGGGCTGCTCAGGCCAGGCAGGGTGACACCTCTGCAAAGCCACACTCAGGTCACAGCATTATTTAGGCTGGAAAACACCTCTAAGATGCTCCCTTATCAAGAGTTCGAGAAGAAGACTTTTGACTCCTTGAATTCCAGTTATTCTCCCCCTCCTTGTCCCCTCCCCCAGACCCCAACACTGACCATTAGGGTGGGAGCAGGTGGGGTCCCCATCCATGCTGCAGCATGGAAAAGCCCCTGGACCTTTGTGTCACGGGAGAAACATTTCTTTGGCCATTATGGAATTGTCACAGACAAGCCCCAAGAATGACGGATCCCTTAAAAATGAACATTTTCTCCAATACCAGCTGTGGAGGGTGAAATGGTAAATCCCCTGACCTACAGCCCAGCTGAAACACTGCAAAGGTCATCCAGGGGTGTGTGGCTGATGGATGGATGGAGCTGGTGGGGAAGGGACAGGGAAGGCAGGGTGGTACAGCAGGACATCAGAAAGCAGCACCGGTATCAGCAGGTGGTCACAGGCGGAATAAATTCAGGCAGTGATCTGTAAACCAGGCAGGGATGTGCAATAGCCCCCAGCAGCAGTAAGGCAGAGAAGGGTTGGTGCTCCAGGGAGGTAACAGGGCTGTGGTGGAGGAGAGATTTCAGAGTTTTCAGAGTTATAGACCTTTAAAACCATCTAGTTTCAAACTCCCTACCATGGGACACCTTCCACTAGACCAGATTGCTCAAAAATACAATAGTTTTCTTCAGGTCGGTGAGGATTTTATTGGAGCGTCCATTAAAAGAGAAAACATGACTAAAAATCAAAATTGCAGGCTAATTAAAAGAAAAAAAGATTAGGGTCACCATTTAAAATAAAATTGTGCCCCCAGCCCTGCTTTTTCACAACCACCATTTTCTCCAGATATCCAACACTTTCATCAATATAAAACCAGAACTCGGCATTTCCACAGGCTCTCAAAGTGCTCAACCCAAGAACTTGCCACCTCCTTTTAGTGAGGGTTTACAGCCCCTTGACCCCTCATGGGCTTTTCAGGTGGTTTCCACAGAGTCCCAGAATAGTTTGGATTGGAAGGGACCTCAAACCTCATCTCATTCCAACCCCCTGCCATGGGCAGGGACACCTCCCACTAGACCAGGTTGCCCAGGCTTGGTTTTGGGAGAAAAGCAAAGCTGTAGGCAGTTGGAAAGGTGTCATTAACATTGGAAAAGGGTGTGCAATCAAGTCATCTCATCCACATCACCTCCCCTCCCTCCAGCTCTCTGTGGGGTTTGCTCCCTGAGCCACTGAAGGTGGGCATGAGGGGGCTCAGCAGGGCTCTCACTTCACAGATCCTCTGCTCACAGACATTTCACACGGAAAATAAAGGCAAACCTGCTCCAACCACACGGCTTCACTGCCCTCTGAGTGCTCCAGGCTAGTCTGGGGCAAGCAGCCACCTAAAGGGAGCCAGGCTGTGCCTATGGAAGGGAACTGCCTATGGAAGGGGCAGTTCTAACAACACAAGCCTGATTTCAGTTGGAAGGGCATTTCTTTCACTAAACTGTGCTTCTTATCGAGAAAACAAGCTCCAGGAGGTGGTATTCGTCTTCAGCATTTATTTATCATTGGAAAAAGAACCCTTTGAGCAAGCAAAGATCACAAGCACGTCACAATCAATTGGCTATACATTAATTTTTGTGTGTGTGTGTGTGTGTGTGTGTGTGTGTCACTCTCATCAGAACAGCAACAAGGAGAAAGCACCACGAGGAGGTGTGCTCAACATGTTTACAAGAGACAATCCGTGATATGCAACCAAACCCAGGCCACAAAATATTAATTAGACACTTCCTATCTGCCTCCAAGAGGCGAGAGTTTGTGGAATTCGTGGGTGCCAGGTCTGCACACCCAGCAGATGGAGAAGCAGGTGATTGGTGTGCGAAGCGTCAGAGAAACAGGAGCTCAGTCAGCAAATTAGCACCATTTTGCAGAAAGGAGTAACAGTACAATACAGTGAAAATGCAAAAGCAAGCAACAGACAGCACAGGAACTCTCACACAGGGTAAAAAGCAAAACAATTTTTTTTTTCTTTCTTTTTTACAAGGAAAGCAGAACATAATTACAGATCAGCATCGTGGGAGCTGCAAACACAGAACAGCAGAGCAGTTTCCCAGCGGGATCGACAAGCTCAGAGCCCAAAGTGAACTTGGAACGGCAGAGATTTGGTCTCCTTTCTGATAAACCTGAGTGGGTTGGATGGGCACAGAGCCTGGGGAGGGCAGAGTGGGCAGGGTTTCCCCCTTGAGGCTCGACTCTGCTGCATTTCCTGGCGTTCAGTGCAGTGCTAACTGTGTGCTGAGGGGGGTTGGATGCATGCTGAGACCTGCTGCACATGGAGCACAGCCCAAGGATGTCTATCCCAGTTCTGTTGCTGTTGAGAGGGGGGTCTCCAGGCCCTACCAGTCTCCCAGAAAAAAAACCCTCCAAGGACCATTCATCCCACCCTCAGAGAGGTGGCCAAAATAGGCGGCTCAATGGCCCTTGGGAAGTTCCTTCCTAGGGGGGAGATTTGGACCCCTGGCTAACACTTCACACCTGGTTTTGTACTGAGCTCATGGAATGGTTTGGGTTGGAAGGGCCTTAAAGACCACCAGGATCCAAGCCCCCGCCACCAAAAAACTTCATGTGCTAAGGAACACAAAGCCATGCTGTGACCACTCACTGTGCACGTTCCACTCAGACACTGGGATGGATGCTCTCCATTGAGAAGGAGCAATCCCGGAGCTCATGGATGTTCAGCAGTTGATCCAGAGTCATGGAGATGCTTTGATTAGGTGGTCTGAGCACCTGAATCATGTTCCTTGGGCAAAATTTAGTTAACCTTGAAGTCAAGGGCTAAATTCCCCCTGAACTCAAGGCGAGACGGTGGCAAAGTGTGAACGTGTCCCTTTCAATGTGACACTCGGGGCCAAAAAACAACGGGGACAATTGTTTGGTGTGGTCTGTCCTTCTGTCAGATTGGTGTGTTGGGCTGTTGGGAACTGTCTAGTGCCTTCCTGACGTGTCTTGCCTGCTGTGACACATCATCTTCAGGGCTGGTGCCACATCCTGCGACAGCAGAGGACGCTACTGAGGAGTGGGAAGATGCATGAAGCACCTCAAAAGCCAAGGAATCACACCAAGCCTTGGGAGCTCATCTTCTCTGGCCAGTTGTCCCTTGTGGGTGGGAAGAGCTGTGAGCACACCCGTCTCCCCCAGCTCAGTGCTGGAGACAGAGCTGAGCTGCTGCAGGGGCTTCTGAGCACTCAGGAAAGCAATGGTCATTATGCACAGGTCAGCATCTCCATGAGGGCATGCACATCAAAATTTAAAAAAAAAAAAAAAAAAAGCACTACATTCACAAAGATTTCCACAGTTTTACTTCCTGGAGGATTTTCCCTGGTTTCCTCCCAAACAGCGGAGGTTTAAATATATATATATATTTCTATATATGAATATATATTTTCCACAGACACAACCTGACTAGCTCATAGCACACAGTTCTAACACAGCTAAGCTTTGGAAACACACCACTGGGTTCAGAACACTACACTCACTGCTACTCGAAGGGTTAGGCTGTCAGCAAGGCAAACAGGACACGTCACACGACACACTGAACGTGGCACTTACTCAGCACTAAGGCCAGCAAACCTCACTACCTGTACAGCACAGAGCTTCCCTCCCCTTGGGAAACTCCCTCTCAGCCTTGCAGCCCACCACTCATTTATGTTTCCAAAAAAAACCCCAATCCTAACGGGGTGAGACCCCAAAAGTGGGACTCCTCATCCTCCCAACACATCCCTTTCTCTGTTATGTTTCACATCCCTAAAACACCCTGGGCAGTGAGACTTTCCTCATCCCAGTGCCTCCCTACCCTACCTCCCACCTCTCTCTCCCTCCTTCCCAATTGTCCTCCAGGAGTTTCATGGTGGACTTCACGTTAGGAGAGAAATTTTGGGGCTGCCAAAATAAAAAATGAGAACCCTGCACCTTGACTTGAGGCCTCTCTGCTATGGGAGAGTTTAACAGCTCAGTTTGGTGGGATCAAGGTAAGTCCTCATGTATTTAGGACCCAATCCAGGAGTTAGGCACAATAAATTCGGATTGGGACCACAGCTCTCCCAGGTCCCACTGCTGCAGTGACCCAGGTTCTGGGGGATGCAGGGCCAGCCCGTTGGGCCAGGTCACACTGCTGACAAATGGTCCTGCCGTGTTCAGAGCTTCCAAACTGGGCTGTGGGGATTTCCTGCAGTAAGGGCACAGTAAATAGGATTGGAACCCTGAGATCTTGTCTGGAGGGACTCTAGGGATCCCAACATCTTTTTTTGGGGCCCTCTTGGGATGCTTATGAGCCCACATGAACCCCAGCAGCCGGAAGGATCAGCACAGCAGGGGCCGACAGCTCCAGCCGACCTCGGTGACACGGTTCTTTCTACCTCTTGGAAGGGCACCCCTGCAAACCAAACCTCCTTCTGAAACCTAACTCTGCCTGCTGGCACCCCAGGAGTGAAAAAAGCAGACCAAGATTCCAACCAAACTGGGAATAATTAAAAAGGCCCATAACCTGGGGGAAACAATAGGGAAGAACAACCTGCTGATAACCCCGTCTAACCTGCCACAGGCTTGGAAAGTCTTCACTGCTCTCTATGCCTTCCCTCACTCAGTTTTTTATTTAAAATCAAGGACTTCAAGTGGTTTTGAGGGTGAAGGTGCCTTGATGCAGCTGGACCTGCCCCCAGCTACCCTGGGGGAGGATTTGGCCCTTAATTTCCACGGGACCTCCTTTCCCATTGCTTCTTGGAGCAGAAATCCCACCAGTGCAACCAGGGGGAATCACTCTTGGCCACACCACTGGTTCTGGTGGATTCCCAGCAGATCCACACCACTGGTTCTGGTGGATTCCCAGCAGATCCACAGCACCATGAATGAACCTGATCCTCTCTGCCTCCAAAACCCTTCACCCACCAGCACCAGTGGGAGACAACCCAACAAGGGCCAACCCAAAAGGGCCTCCTGGGATGAGAGCAGAGCCCTTCCGTGGCTCCACGGGCACTTCCACGCTGGCAAAGCCCTGAAGGACCAGCCCAAGGAAAGGGCCAGGCTGTTGGATGCAACCATGATCCATCACCTCCATCTCCTACGCCCTGCTCATGCATTCCCACGTCCCTCACTCTGTGCAGAGCCGTGTTGTGCAGGCAAAGCAGAACAACCTGACCTCAGAAACAAGGATTCCCTAATCCTCCTTGGAAATAAAACAGAAAAGCTTCTAATACAATCAGAACAAAAAGCAGATTAGAAGCCTCTAATTAATTTTGTGGCCTTTATTTAATCAAATGGGTGGGAGGGGGGAAAAAAAGAAGGAAAAAAGAAATAAAAGGGGAAAAAAAACGAGTAAGAAAGGAAAGTGCAGTGACATTTACTCTTTTGCCTCAGCCAGTTTATTGTTCATCTCTTTACTTTTCTCCTTGTCCTCTGGCTTTGCTGTGTTGGAGGTCTCGGCGCTCTTTTTCTTGGCAGCCCGGCCAGATGCAATCTGCTTGTCTTTGGCCTTTTTCAGGGGTTTATGGCTTGTTGTGGTCTTTTTTGGTTTGGAAGGCTTTATGCTAGGTTTTTCCACCTGCATGGAGGACAGGCAAAACGACAACAGACAAGGAGAGAGAGAGAGAGACAGAGACAGAGACAGAGAGACACAAGGACAGGTGGAAAACAGGATTTAGATCAGAAACAGCACAAATGTTCCTCGTCCGCTCACCTCTGCCCTGCCACGAAGGAGGGGAGCAGCTGGGCTCATGCTGGGTTGCAAATGGCCAGCTCCTTTGCTGATGCCCTGAAGTCACAGAGCCCCTGGAGCCAGCAGAGCCCGTTGCATCCAGATCAGGACACAGCAGGATGAACAGGAGAGGGAATATTATCAGGCATTTTAGCAATTCCCCCATCTCTCTCTGACTTCAGGAAGGGCTTTGCAAGCCCACAGGGGAATTGTCTCTCTCTGGATTGGAAGCAGAGAAATGATGCTCAGGACAAAGAGGCTGCTACAAATCCCCGCCCTTCCTGCAGGACAGGACTCCTCTATCTGTTCTTAACAGATTCCCACAGCACAGGAAAATTCCTTGGGGATACCTGGGGCACAGGACAATGACTGGCACCTGGAGAAAAGTGCACAACAGCGTCTTGTTTCTACAGCCCCCAAAATAGGAAGAACAGCTACAAAATTAAGGAGGAACAGAAGCCTTTAGCTCCTCCGTGCCTGCCTTGCCACCCCTCACAGATCCAACACTCCTGAACTCTGGGAAGGACTAATAGTCCTGGGTTTAAAACTGCACAAACTCCTTTCAAATGCAGATCCACCACTGCTCCTGGAAAACAAGGCTGGAAGACATTTCAGCTCAGGTCCTTCTCCACACATGTCCTGGATCTGATCAAAGCCAGGAGTGGGTACTGTCACTCTCTGGGCTCTGAATTAACTGCAGATGAGGATCTGGCTCTCACCATGTTGTTCCTGGGAAAAAGAGCAATGTGGAGTTCCTATAGTTTTAGAGGGAGAAACAGAAAGCTGCCTAGATAATCATGTGGGAAATGACAACACAAAACCCTCTTCATCTGGGCCCTGCCCTCACTCCTCAGTTTGACACAGGGCACTATTCTCTCCAAAGTGCACCGAGCTGTTCTAGAGCCCGTAGGATTATAGGATGGTTTGGGTTGGAAGAGTCCTTAAAAACCATCTATTTGCAACCCCCTACCACAGGCAGGGACACCTTCCACTAGCCCAGGCTGCTCCAAGCCCTGTCCAACCTGGCCTTGGACACTTCCAGGGATCCAGGGGCAGCCACAGCTTCTCTGGGCAACCTGGGCCAGGGCCTCCCACCCTCACAGCCAACAATTCCTTCCCAATATCCCATCTAACCCTGCCCTCTGGCACTGGGAAGCCATTCCCTGTGTCCTGTCCCTCCATCCCTTGTCCCCAGTCCCTCTCCAGCTCTCCTGGAGCCCCTTTAGGCCCTGCAAGGGGCTCTCAGCTCTCCCTGGAGCCTTCCCTTCTCCAGCTGAACCCCCCCAGCTCCCCCAGCCTGGCTCCAGAGCAGAGGGGCTCCAGCCCTGGCAGCATCTCCAGGGCCTCCTCTGGACTCTCTCCAGCAGCTCCACGTCCCTGTGCTGTTGTTCCCCAGGGCTGGAGGCAGCTCTGCCCCCACCCGAGGGGGCAGAGGGGCAGAATCCCCCCCTCCCCTGCTGCCCACGCTCCCTGTGGGACCAGCCCAGGGCACGGGAGGTTTCTGGGCTGCCAGAGCACGTGGCCGGGGCACGTTTAGTTCTCCCTCCACCACCACGTGCAAGGTGGATCCCCAGCTGGCCAGAAGGAAGATGCCCCAGGAGGGGACTGAAGGCAGCGTGTCCAGCCCTGCCCTGTGGGTTGGACGTGTCCCCCCGGGTCCCTCACCTTGGGAGGTTCTTTGTAGGGCTCGCTGTAGAGGGTGCGTATCCTCCTGCGCTCCAGGTATTTGTTGTCAGCTGGAGAAGGCTTACTGGTTTCCCCCTTGAACTGGGCGCTGTAACTGGTCTCGTGGATCATCTTCTCCTCCGGGGGTTTGTACTGGGGCTTGGCCCGGATCGCTTTCACTGGCTTGACGTCGATCCAGGGCCGGAACTCGTTCCTGAGGGGTCAAAGGGAAACAGGTTCAGGGATCCAGCAATGGGTGGAATCCCGCGTTGCTCAACGACATAGAAACAGGCTCGTGTTTTACCTCGCCCAAAACCCACCAACAAATTACGAGGAATTGAAAAGAAACATAGTCTATTAACATCAGCCAGCCCTGGGCACCCTCGGCCATGCCTGTGAGGACAGAATTGTGTGATTCCACCTGTACTGCACCAAACTGTGCTCAGCAGTTCAGTTAATCCCACACTAACAGATAAATAATTGGGATAAACAGGTAAATAATCAAGAGAAAGCTGTCTTAGATGCACAGTCTGTCAGGTGGAGCTATGGCTTCTCTTTATTAGCTCACAGTGAATTCCTGAGTTACAGGAAAAAAATAACCCCATCTTTCATTTCTTTTGGACAGAGTTGCAACCTTTTAGAGGAAGAAAACCCAAACACGCTTGAAAGACTTTTAACATCTGCTGGACACGTTCCACAACCTCATTCTCTTGTTTTTTCCTGTTCTTCCCAGCACAGCACCAACATCTGCTCAGTTTTGAAGTAAACTCTTTTCATTTTTCTCTCTAAAAATCGATATTTGTCTGAGAATGAGACCCAAATGTGTTGGTACCCTACAGGGGTTGTGCTCAGACACAGCCCAAGGCAGTGTTTAGGTCCTTAAAACTCCAGTGCAAGCCAGGAGTTATCCCAACAGTGGTGACACAAGCCCTCTGCAGAGGGGTGAGTTTTCCTTGGAAATCCCAGAGTTTGGTTTGGGTTGAGAGGGACCTTAAAGCTCATTTCATTCCAACCCCTTTTCATTTTCTTGCCTTAATTTCAGGGCTTCTGAGGCAATGGGATCTCTGAGCTGCAGACCCTGCCCCTCCTGCCCCGTTCCACGTTTTTGGGCTGTGTTACTCATTTTCAGCCCGGATTATGAGGGAAATGAACTCTGTGTGAGGGTACTGCCAGTCAATCCCTTCCCATAATAGCTCTGAACATCTTAATCAGCTTCAACCAAATTTGACAAATGGGCATGGGGTTATTCAGCTTTCCCTTTTACGAGGATAAGCAGCTGGAGCGAGTCCAGGGGCTCAGGAAAGCTTCACTTTGGACATGCACACATCACCAGAGGATGCTCAGACAGGGCTGCAGAAGGTCATCCAGTGCCCTCAGGGACTTGGGAATCCAGGATCCTTTCCATGTGCAGGATCAGGGCAGCTCCCTGCCTGCTCACTGCTACACTTCTCATTCCCACAATCTCTCTGGAAAATGGGAAACCCCATTTCTCTTCCAAGGGAACTGCTGCCTGCAGGATGAGCTCAGTGCCTCTCTGGGCTCTGTTCATGGATGGGAATGCAAACATGGAGCATGTGTGAGATACTCACAAATACACCCCTCAAAGTAGGTATTGTTGTCTCTGAGCCACATCCCAGCTCCTACTCTCCATCCTTAGTGTTGCTTCTACCTACATCGACTTTTTATTTTACCTGTATTTCCTAATTTCCCTCCCTCTTTCCTCTTCAGCCCTTCCTGGGCTTGGACAATGCTGCCAAAGGCAGGGATACTCCCTCTTTGAGGGATGCTGTTCCTCAGGAAACCACTGCACTGAATGAGCAACACGTGAATTGAAGGTTTTTCCACTTGAAAAAAACATTCCATTCCCATTTGAAGACATTCCCAATTGAAGACTTTCCCATCCAGTGAATATCATCCATTTGTCCACAGGTATTTCTCTGCAGCCCATTGTTAAAATATCCCTCCTGCATGACAGGTTTTGAGAGAAAGGAGGAAGAAACACGTTTGAAGAACTGGATTAAAGACATGAATATATGACTGACAAACTGCTCTCCAGGGCTTGCAGAGGAGCAGAAGGAGGACACAATCTCAAACCATTTACTACAGCTACATCTGATGCTCCAGGATATTTATGTCACTCAGAGATGTTGTATCATAAATTTAAATACTCCTTATATGCAGCAAAGAAGTGAGGGGAAAATCAGCAGCTTAAAAAGTTAATTATTTTATTTTTTTTCTGTATTCTGAGAATAGTAAAATAGTAAAATAGTAAAAATATCTGTTCTCTAAGGTACAGTTGCTCCTGTAACACTAAAACTAACTCTGGTTTGGAGAGAGATCCTGCAGTTGAGAGAATTCCCTCATCACTGCTTAACATCCTGAGGCCAACTGGTGGGGAAGGTGCCCAGAAGTTACAAATTCCTTTTTCAACCTGAAACAAGCCCTGAAAACATTATTTTCCCCCCTGTTTTCAGAACAACAGGTCATGGTGGTGTCTGGACCACTGGAGAATCCTGCACACCAAATCAGCTCTCAGAGTGTGCCAGACCCCATCCTAACAGAGCTCAGCTCCCAGCTCACCTAATCCTGAGCAAAAGCCTCTGTGAGGCAGCAGGGATGAGCCATGGACCAGCTCCAGGCTGGATGTGTCCAACAGGCACAGCTCAGCCCAGCTCTGGAATTCTTTATCTCCGGGATTGTCACTGCTCTTCGTTTTGCTGAGGAAGATTTGAAGAGCTGCTGCTGGTCTTGGCAGGAAACAAAGGGCTTGGACTGAAATAGCAGCAAATTACAGCTCTCCTAATTCTGTGCCTGGCTCTGGCCCCAGCCTTACAAAGAATAATTAGAATTAGTGGGGAACCCAGCGCCGACCTGAAATGGAATTGGAAATGAAACTCAGCAAAAAGGAGAATATGAGGCACCAGATGACCAAGTTCGATGGGAAAAATCCCCAGGGCAGCTAAAGAGAGTATATCCAGGAGAACTTTGGGCTGGGCAGGATGGGGCAGGTGCCTTGCAGATCCTCCAGGACCACAGCAGCCTGGGGAGGTGGGGCCTGATCCACGTCCATGAAAGCCAGGACTGATGTCCACATCCACCAGTGGACACCACACTGCTCCACCCACCCCTCAGTTCATTTGAACTGCATTTCCCCCTGGTTGGGCATGGCTGCAGGCAGGGGAAGGTGACCTGAATGCCCTCCACGGGACACTGGGGCTGAGCTGAGCTCCAGGCTGCCTCTGGAGATGCTCATCCAGACCCGTGTGGGCACGGATTGCCTTCATCTGCTGAGCCAGAGCAAAGCCAACGGGGGGAAGGAAGGGGAGGACAGGGCCAGGCTTAACCACTTCAAGGCTTCCACCTCCTTTGAAGGGCTTTGAAGAGAGGCTGTGTTTGTTCAGCATCAGCACGGGGTGTTCAGGGGTTCTGCTGACAGCAGCTCCACCGGCACTGGGCCAGCCCAGTTCCCTTGTCCCAGTGTACAAAATAATGAATGGTGCAGAACTTCATGCTGGAGTCCCTGCACAGAGGGGCATTTCCAGCTTAACCTGGAAAAATCACAGCTCAGAGAAAAAAAGAAAAACATTCAGGTTTTTCACCAGGAAAAAAAAAAATATGCTTTACAAAGTGTTAGGCCTGAAATGTTTAATTAATTCTAAAGGGAAAAGTTGGGGGTTTTTCGGTTTCTTTAGTTCTTTGCCATCCCATTTTTTCCCCCTTATTCTACTCAGGACAACTCAAAGGGACTATGAACCTTCTTTTGAAGCAAAACACCAAAATGCTTCACAGATTGTATTTTAGAACATCACAGTTCTCTTTAATGTTCCTCTACCAAAACAGCAATGAAAAAACTAAGTAAAAAGTTTTTCTGGGATTTTCAAATTATTTTGCCTTTCTGGAATACAGTATCATTTGCTCCTAAATATCCTCCAGGTCCCTTATACCTCTTAATGCAGGAAAAGAGATGTTCAGTGACATGAAGTAGTGGGAAACCTAAAATCAATGATAATGGTTGGTTGAACTCTGGAACTCAGTGCCAAAGGAGGACACCAACCTCCAGTAAATAATGAAGTTTAATTAAGTCATGGCTGTTTAGCTGGATATTGAGAGCATTCAGAGTTATCTTCAGCATTTAACTGTTCTCTAAAAACCATGGGCCAAAGCAGCAGTTATTCCAGGGTGAAGGAATCTCCTCCAACCTCCCTCTGGTTGTGATCAGCCAAAGACACTGGACTGCCAGCAAATCCTGCTCTGAAAGGACTGCCCGTGTTTTGACCCTAAACTGTTCTCTTTCTAGTGTGAACAGAAAACATCCCATTGGGACTCCATATAAACAGGCTGTGCATCCTCCTGCAAACACCAGTGATATTAAGGACCGGCCTGAGCAGCGGCCACCGCTCAGCAAGAGCCAAACTCTGACTCCCAACCCACTTTCAGCAGGAAAGGAACTGAGGCCCCTCATCCCAATTCCCATCCCAGCCTCCTTTAGTTAGAAAATCCAATTCCAACCCTCTCCTGCTGTCACTGGCCTGGCCAACACACCAGATCTGCCCCTGCCAGTGTCAGCACTGCCCTGTCCCTGCCTGTGCACCCAGTGCCCTGTCCCCAGCTCCTACATGGATGTTTAATGGCAGCTTTATCCTCTGCTGCCTGGGCTATTCTCTTGTGCACAATAATTTACTGTAAACTGGCACTGTCAATGGTATAAAGAAGCTCCTGGTGCCCAAGATAATTTTTTTCCCAAACATTAACAATCAACCTCTAAGACACACCCACCCACACAAATAAACATATATATATATATTTACACACGTGTACACAGAGCAAGTCAGTTTGGATGGGCCCATATCTAATTGTGTACTAAAACAAAGTGATATATATTAATGCAGGAATTGGAAACTTGGACAGTGGACAATGGAGTGAGTGTGAGCAGGATGGGGAGGGATCAGCATGTGGGAACATCCCCAAGCACAGAACTGGCACAGAAGAGGAGCAAAGTGCTGAGCCTTCAAGAAGGTGACTTTGGCACTGGCTGAAGGAGGTTATGAGCAAGATACCAAGATTAATGTCCTGGAAAGGATGAAGTCAAGTCATTTGGCAGAGCAGAACCATGCTGTGATCCATTTATAAAAACAGCTTCAGTCAGCAGCCCACAAATCATGGATATTGCCTTGCCTGAGGGCCATGGAGCATGGACTTCCAGGAAGGAAGAATTGATAATTCTTCAGCCCAGGCTGTCGTGTTTGAAACGTCACAGACACGGGAGTGAACACTGAGAGGGCCAAGGAGTGAGGGAGAAAAGGAGCTGTGGGCGAGTAACCCCAAGAGTAACAGCCCTGCCACTGCTCATGTCTCAGTGTGGAGAAACAGGAGAGTTCAGGAGCATCCACGAGGAATAACAGCATGGAGAGGCCCTTGGATGATAGAAAGGGTGAGAGAAATCCTCACACAGCCTGAGTGGCCAGCTCACGCCAAGCTCCCAGGGTGACACAGCCTGACATTTCTGTGCTCGCCTGCAGAAATAACCCAGCTGTAAATGTCATGTTCACCCCTGGAAAACGGGTCAGGATCGGGTCAGAGCTCTGCCAACAGGCCATTTAACAGCCTGTGTGCCTGTTCTCCAGTGGTCAACATCCCAACCCCTCAGTGCTCCAGAAGGGCAGAGGAGTGTGAAATTTGCCACGAGGTTCAACAACCAAAGCAGCTGCAGAGCAGGGATGCTGTGACACAGCAGCATCAGGATTGGGAACAGCACTGCCCCAGGCAGAGCAGGAGGGGCTGCAGGGACCTGAACAGAGGCAGGAGAGCCAAAGTGCTCCTCTGGGAGTTTGCTGGGCCAAAGAGCATCGTGGATCTGCCTCCATTTGCAAGACAACACGTGCAACTGCACAGAAATACGGACACTGCATTAAGTAGGTTCCTGCATTAGGGCCCCACGGGTAAAAGCCCTCGGGAGGAAATCTTCGTGTTAGGAAAAGTGGAAGAAAATGCAGATTTAATTCAGCATTGTAAATTCTTCTCCTCTGTAAGTGTGAAGTTTTTTTTAGTGCAGTTCCTGGTGAGTGCAATGGACTCATTCAAATATCCAGCTGGAGACAGGGAAACCAGGAGCTGTCTGTCCCTGCCCCTCCCCATGGAAAGGGCACAAGGAATCATCAAATCTTTTAAGATGGAAAAAAGATCATCCTCCAAGATCATCGAGTCCAATTGTTCCTCCAGCACTGCCAAGGCCATCACTGACCCCTGTCCCCAAGTGCCACTTCCACATGGCTTTTAAATCTCTCCAGGGATGGAAATTGCACTGCCCTGGGCAGCTGTGCCAGGGCTGGACAACCCTTGACTAGTGGCCTTGTGAGCCTTGGCTCCAGTGAGATTCTTGGTGGGGGGATGTTTTTCAGCACCTCAGGTCAAGTGTCTGAAGACACAAATAGGAGAAGAATTAAAAATGCTTTATTTCAATTTAGCTCAGGTCATGGGGATAAATACAAATGAAATAATTAAAAAATCAGAATACTAATAAAATGCATAAATACTATACAAAGCATAAATACATATAAAAATGCATAAATGCTACATAAAATGCATAATAATAAAAACATTGGCACAGATATTTTTTGCAAGAACTCCTCTGGCAGAAATTCCTTGGATCCTCCCGCTGGGTCCAACCTGACGAATATTTCACAGCAAACAGTTCTGCAGCTTGAGGAGCTGCATTTCCACTGTGTCCACAAGTCAGGGACAGGGAGATGTGCTACACATCCCACAGGCAGTGTGACAGCACCACAGCCTTCCATAATGCAACACAAAGGTGGATTAACCCATGTTTGGTCTGATCATCCACCTCTGCCATGCCCCACGTGGGTTTGTATTTGACCTCGTCCCATTGCTTTACAAAATTATAAAATAGTGTGAATCTAAAGTGCTTTTAGCACACAAAAGTCCCCAGCCAGTCCCTTGGACAGAGGGCTGAATTCTGTTTGCCATCTTAGGCTTTCCTGTGCAATGCACCCGCTGAACTTCTCTGCAGTCGAAATTAAGAGGTTTTAACTCTTTTCAACTGGGAAAACCATGACAGAGCTGGGTGGGAACTAAGGAGATGAAGGAAGAGAGCTGAGGATTGAGCAAAGATCTTCAGATAAAGGATTACTGGGCTCAGAGAACGAAATGAAAGGCTGAGGCGGATTTCCCCTCCCATCTTTACCCTTAATGCTGTGCCATTGCAAGGGCTGCAAAACCTAGTTATACAATTGATTTGTGCTGCAGACAGGAAGGTGCAGAGGTCCTTGCACGACATATGGGGAATTAGTGGAAAGGAAACACACGAAAATTCCCTTGAAATTGCCCCGGGTGCTGTGGGGAAGGTTGTTCTAAAAGCATGAGAGACTGGGACAAGGTAGAATGGCTTCAAACTGAAAAAAGGGAGATTTAGGTTGGATATTGGGAAGGAATTCTTCCCTGTGAGGGTGATGAGGCCCCGGCACAGGTTGCCCAGAGAAATAGAACTGGGAGGTGAGAAAGCTTCCTTGGGAAGAGGACAAAGCTTAAGATGCCCATGAATCCTTTTAGGAACCCACAAAACACAGCAGCACAGGTCACCAGGGAGCACAGTCAGGTCCATTAAAGTCCATCCTTTTAAACAGTGTAATACTCAATCCACGCCACTTCCAGTTAACCTGCCTTTCTTTACAAGCTCTCCCTGCCAGAGGGAGGCACAAAATTATCTGAACTGCAGGGAATTAGAAAAGTTAGTGAAGCAAATGCTCACCATTTTCCCACCCTGAGCTTGGGAAACCACCAGCACCACTTTTCCATCAGTAATGTTCTGATGGGGAGGAACCACTCCCTCTGGCTCCCCAACAGCTGGATTAGTCCCGTGGCACCAAAATGGTAAATACTGGGACCATCAAAGCTGTCTCAGGGGAGTCTGGGGAAGAGCCAGCAGAAGGCACTGGAGCAGATGGCTCTGCTGTGAAATCTCCTCCTAATTAGTTAAAAACAAGGACCAATATGAGTGAATGAAGCAATTAGTGGTCACTGCAGGTACCATGCTGGCCACACCAAAGCCATCAGGAAATAAAGGGCACGGAGGATTCTCAGAAAGCTTTATGTGGGAAACGGCGAGAAAGCATGTTCTGGAAGAAGGTTATTTGACAATTAATTGGTCGTTTTCAAGGACTTCTCCAGTGCTTGCAAGGAGTGCAGAGCTCTGAGAGCAAAGCTCAGCCCAAATGGGTTGTGGCTTTATCCCAAAAGTGCTCATGTTTAGCTGCTCTGACCGGGACAGAACCCCAGAAACACCTCAGAGACTCAGAGCCTGTTCCCATTTTGGGGAGCATCCTGCATTGCCACGGCTTGGGAAGCTGATGGGATGTTCCCACCCAGGGATCTGATGCCCTGGAGTCTTTTGGCACCTCCAGACCCAGCCTGGAACACCTGCAGGAGGCTGCAAAGGGGCCACTTGCTTTGAGACAGAGCTGCACTGGTGCTCCTGTGGCCAGAGACACCGGTCTAGAGGGCGGTGCCACTGTAATGTGGCTGCAAATAGCCTGAAAAATAAGCCTGGATCATGGAAACCCACTTCCCAAGAAAGACAGGACTGAATAAAAGCATCCCTCCCTGCAAGCATCACCTATCCCAAACCCAGCTGCCAGCACGCAGACGTGGGCACAGCAATCCCTTCCCTAAAGCGGAAAAGAAAGCCCCCAGGCAGGAAATCTGGGGACCAAAAATCAAAAGCATCACTTTTATAAGTCCTCTGCAAAGAACTGGGAGGAGGACTTGGCTCTTAGGAAGCACCTTTGTGGGCACAGCAAACGTTCACAGCCTCTCCCAGCCACCTGTACCTGCTGGGTAAATAACGTTGGTCTCGTTTGGAAGCGAGACCATTTGCAAAAATACTTCTTCCCTTGGAGCTGTTCCAAGCTTGATGGAGAAGCACAACATGCCAGGCACCAATGTATTAAGCAGGTAGTTAATTGAGAGAGGAGCTGATGGGAGCAGGCAGCGTCCCTGTCTCCCAGGCAGAGCGTGCAAGCCCCAAACACACTCCCAGATTGATATTTATTGCAGCAGACAGAGCAGAAAGGCTCAGAAGAAGCCCTCCTTCCCCTCCCATAAATAATTCACCTCCTGTAGCAGGTCATAAAATGTTTATATTAAGTAATAATTAAATACTGCATTGAAAAAAAAAAACAAAAAAACAACACAAAAAAACCAAAACCACAACAGCCTAGAGAAAAGTCAACCCAAAGGAAGGTGGGGGAAAGGGTTGTTTGGGAGCTGTCACGTTGGGTTTTCTCTGCTGCAGCAGTTAAATGGGGTCATTCCTGGCTGTGTTCTGCTCAGTTTGATCAAATCCTGATCCTGCCCCAAACGATGAGGTGTTGATCCTGCAATATCCATTGATCTCTGCAATATCCACGTGGATATCCTGCTCTGGAGTCACGGAAACACAGAATATTTATATTGCAGGAGCCCTCTAAGATCATCAAGTCCAACTGTTCCCCTGGCACTGCCAAGGCCACCACTAACCCACGGCCCCAAGTGCCACATCCACGCCCTTCCTGAACACCACGGGGTGTTTTCCAGCCAGGCAGGGCAGGTCCTGTGGTCCCACACCCACCCCTACTGCCAAGGGACGGGGCTTTGGATTCCAAGCCCCTGGCAGTGTAGGAATGTGAGGAGGCTGTGAGCCCACACATGGGTGGGTTGGTCTTGGTTGCAAAGACACACAAGGTCCAACATGGGATAAGGCTCCAACAGTTGGACCCCAGCATGGGATAAAGGACCTGGAGCGTGGCAGGGAGGAGAGAGGGCAGTGGGGCAATGTTTGGTGGTCAGCAGAAGCCATCAGGATCATATAAATCAAATGTCCCCACAAACACACACCCAGGCAGCTTTTATTAAAACTGTAATTGCTTCGTCCGACCTGTGCCCTGGGGAGCAGGAAGGAAAGCCAGCAGCACCAAGGTCACTGCAGACAGAAAATCAATGCAGGGAATGAATGGTAATGACTTATTTTTTCCCCTAGATTCAGAGAGGGGCTGTGGAGACACCCTGCTGGCACCTCCCATGCACAGTGTCCCTCAACTTGCTCCAGCCAAGCATTAATACACTTTTTGCTCTGGACATCCCAGTCCTGACCCCTCTCCTGGGTGTCCTCAGGACTCTCTCTGGTCCATGATTGCTGAAGGACAAACCTGAATAAAAGAGTCTACCTGAGACTTGACTAATGTGGAAGGATGACACGTCCTCTCCATACATCTCAGTGCAGGACTTGCTCAAAAGTGTTTCTTTTTTGAGTGGTTTTGTTGTTAATTTATTATTTTTTAAAAAAAAAATAAAATAACATTACTGACGTGTGATTTGTGATTCCCTGCAAAATAGCTCCTGCACCAGCACTCCTGCTGATCCCCACCTCTGTGTCCTACCCTGCCCTCACCTCTCCTGAGCTGCTGCTTCTTTATTTCAGGCTAT
>NW_021940498.1:4867639-4872892 GCF_001715985.3 Manacus vitellinus | reverse complement strand
AATATATCATATATAAAATAGATGACTATAAAAATAAAACAAATAGTATATAAGTACAAAAATCTAAACATAAAAATACACCTAGATATGTATATAAAACATACAAAGGACATTGGAAGGATATCCAGAGTAATGAGTTATAAATCAAGAGAAATAAAACTTCCACCCTATAAAACTTCCCTAAAACAGCCCTGGTGACCGTGGTAGCAGCAGAGCATCCTTGCTCCTGCCCTGATGGGGCAAGGTTTAGCTGGAGGTATCATACAAATATATATATATATTGAGTGGATGTGAACACATTCAGCTCAAAGAACAGCAAGATCGATGTGGGATGGAGTGCAAAGTACTGGGAAAGCAAAGGCTTGTGCAGCCTGCAGGAGACAGGAACAGCAAAGGTCACGGTCTGAGCGTGAGAGAAGTCAAATCTACAACTGCTGCTCGTGATTTAGTTGGAAAAGACAGAACTGGGGGCCTAAATGAGCTGATTCCTCTCCCCTCCTCTTTTTTTACTGTTTGTGTCACAGCCTGAAGCCACCAGTGGAAGTGGGATGTGCTCCTGCATCCCAGGGAAGCTGGTGGTGCCACCAGACACGGCTGTGTGGGGAAGGGGAAGGGGAGAGATGCTTGACATGTCTTTGGATACGATAACTGACTGAGCAGACAAAAGAAATGTGAAAATCTACCAGGTTTCAGCAAAGCATCTTTATCCAGGGCCGTGTGGGAAATCCTTAATTAAGCCAGTGAAGATGAGCACCAGCAGAGCAGGAGCTGGGCGAGGGGAATGACGAGTGCTGCAAGGCTGAGCCGCAGCCTGGAAGGGGGTTAGCAGTGTTTAACATTTTTAAGGTTGACTTTGGCACGAAAAAATGTAGGGCAGCACTACTGAGAGCTCCTAATGACACCAGGTGGTCGGGCAGCACCAATGCAGAGCAGGATCGGGGAGGCACAGGGGAAGGCAGGCTCTGACCTTGACTGCCGTGCTCAAAACGGGCTGGAAACGAGCAGGACTAAATGCCAGGCTCGGTACTAACCACCAGGATCTTCTGCTGTGGGATGGGAGCTCCAGGGGTGGAACTGCCTGAGGAGAACAGCGTGGACATGCTGGTTTATCCAAGGGTAAACGAGGGATTCCCAACGAATCCCTGAGACCCACAAACATGTCTGGTGAGCCTCAGCACAAATGGGCACCTCACCTCCGAAGGGCAACACTCTGCACCTCTATTTACTAAACAGATTTCACCCAGGAAGAGCTGGAGAGGAAAGGTTGACACAGGGAGTAAACAGGAGACTAAAAATATTTGGACTTTCCCAAAGGATGTGGGCGCCGTACCTGGGGACACTGAGCAGTGACATCTGGGCAGGAGGAAGGCACGGAGCAGCCCAACAAAACAGCCAAAAAATAAAGCAGAAAGAAAAACAACCCAACAAAACAGCAAACTACAGAAGGAAAGAGAGAAAGAAGGAATGAAGGAAAGAAGGAAACCCAATAAAACAGCAAATGACCCAGGCTGGAAATGGGTTGCAAACCACCAGAGACTGAGGTTCAGAGGGTCCCATCCAGTCCCGTGGGCCTAAAGGTCCCTGCTGGGGTGACCCAAATGGATGGGAGCAGTGAAAAAATTGCTCAACCTGGCCTTGGACATTCCAGGGATGGGGCAGCCACAGCTTCTCTGGGCAACCTGGGCCAGGGCCTCACCACCCTCCCAGGGAAGAATTCCTTCCCAATATCCCATCTATCCCTGCCCTCTGGCAAGGGGAAGCCATTCCCTGTGTCCTGTCCCTCCATCCCTTGTCCCCAGTCCCTCTCCAGCTCTCCTGGAGCCCCTTTAGGCCCTGCAAGGGGCTCTCAGCTCTCCCTGGAGCCTTCTCTTCTCCAGCTGAACCCCCCTCAGCTCTCCCAGCCTGGCTCCAGAGCAGAGGGGCTCCAGCCCTGGCAGCATCTCCAGGGCCTCCTCTGAACTCTCTCCAGCAGCTCCATGTCCTTGTGCTGCTGTTCCCCAGGGCTGGAGGCAGCTCTGCAGGGGGGTCTCAGCTGAGGGGGCAGAGGGGCTGAATCCCCCCTGCCCTGCTGTGGGATCAGCCCAGGGCAGGGGGACTCTGGGTGCCACCACACGTTGCTGGGTCATCTCAAGCTTCAACCTGGTGTGGTCTTGATGCATCATCCCCTTCCCTGCAGTGGGATGGGCACCAGATGGTCCTGGCAGGTCCTTCCAGCCCTACATGTCCACAGCTACAGTGGTGGAGCCCAAATTCCCTGCCTGTGTGCATCCTGCTCCAGCCTTCCCACGTGGACATCCCTCCCCAGGTTATCTCCTCTGTGCCTTCCAAACCCACACAGCCAGTCCCCAGTGCTGACTCATTCATCTCTACAGCTACTACAGATTCTCATTTGCTCCACATCTTTTGTACCTCCAGGGTCTGAGATGAATGACAGAACCTTAGCAACAGGCAATTCATTAATACCAGGGCCAGGCCAAAAATTTTCCACCGAAGCCTTTATTGTTTTGTTTCCTCTGCCAGGAGAGGAAATTGCTGGGAGAGAAAAAAAACTAATTGCTTTGGTAAAGAACTGGAAACCTAATTTGGGCAATATTGCTTCTCTGGGGGAAATTCATGGCCTTAGCACTCATTCTGATACCCTGCGAAGGGGGTGAAGTGTTTCCTCTCCCTTTTATATCTTTTGTCTTCAGGAAATAAAGGTAACAAAAGGAGAAGAATGCAAGACAAAGAAGAAGAAGAAGGGGGGGGAAACACCCAAGAAACACTTAATTCTGGCCTTTTTCCATATTTTCCAGACAAAAATATAAAATATTCACTCATTCCTTACTACATTTTTGCCAAATGTGCTTCTAATTGTCCCACATCCCCAGCAAATGCCACTGTCTGCACATTTTGTCACCTGCTCTCTCTGGTCCCAGATCCCCAGGGTGAACTCCAGCAGGGAGAAGAGCTCTGCCCATCCCTTCCAGGGGAAAAAATCCCCTCCCAGGCACTGCAGAACTGGGGTCACAGGGTCACCTCTGTGCCCAGTACAGATAAAGCCCCCAATGGTGCCACCAGATCTTCCTACAAGACAGCTGAGAACTGAACGAGAAAAGGTTCCATCCACCAGGGGGTGGCCAAATTATAGTTAACGAGTAAATAAATACATTAATAGTAAAAATACTGTTAATAATATAAACAAATAATAAATAATACACATAAATGCTGCTTATTCTGTAGGATCCCTGAGCACAGGCAGTCACCAGCAGACACCCACTGCTGCTCTGGCCTCTCCAAAGGCTTCTGGGCTCAAACAAATCCCTCATCCTTGTGGCTGGGAGGAGCCTCCATCCTCCATGGACACCACCACCAGGCACCACCTCTGCTCTGCCCCTCTGGGCAGACCTGGCAGGAGCTCACATGGGCTCTGCAATATCCATCTGCCTTGGTACACAGAGGTTAAAAAAGGGAATTGCTCCCTTTAGCATGGACTTCCCCCATGACCTTGGGCTGGCTGTTTACTCCATTCCATGCTCTCAGCCATTCCTCACAAGGAAATAATGCCCAGGGGGACAGAGGGAGATGAAAACCCACCCCTGGTGTGCTCTTTGGCTGCACCAAGGAATTGTTTGCCAGGCTTGGAGCGTCACATTACGCTGATGTGCAGCGGTGGCAGAGCACTGTAAGGAAATCTGCCCTGCTCTCTGCTGCTGGCCAGCAGCACCAGCCCATCCCTGCACGAGCCCAGCAAAGGCCACGGGGACAAACAAGCCCCATGTGAGCCATCCCTGCTCCTCCCCAGTCACCACCAGATAGTCTGGGCTGCTGGGTGGCCCCCAGGGTTGCCCAAATAGGCTGTGGAGGCTCCATCCCTGGAGATGTTTCAACACCCACCCAGTGTGTGAGCAGCCAGGCCCTTGGTAGTGACAAGGATTTGGAGCATTTGGCTTTTTAAAAAGAACCCAAACAATAAACAACACTTAGGAGATGCCTAATTTGAACAGAAAATGAGAACAATTAGCCACAACATCACTTATGCATTAATGAAGAGATGCTTATGTTCCAGGGCTGAGCATCAGAGCAAACACTCCTCCTGCAATATGCTGCAAGGAAGGAAAACATGGAATGGGAGAACAGATGAGGACCCAAGTGAAAAGAGAAGCCCTAAGGGTGTCCTGAAAGCCAAGGAGCAACAACAAGGAGAGCTGAATCCTTCTAGTTCCTCTTAGATTTAACACCCCAGCTGACCCAACCCTTTCCTTGGGGACGAACCCCAACCCAGCTGCTGTAGGAATTTGCTGGAGCAGACCAGAGTGATGGGAAGGTGAGCAATCTGCATTTAAATGTGCAAGTAAATAAGTCTAATTATGCTTTGCAGCAGTGGGAGAGAGGCATCACAACAACTCCCCAGCTCCAGGAGAGCTTTCTGCTTTAGCCCTGCCATCCCCAGCACAAGCCCAGCCCTTGCAAGGTAAGCAGACAAAAAGCCCAGTCTCAGCCCCCAGCTGGCCACGGCAGATTAAAGGGCTGTGTCACTCCTGGAAAACCCTTTTCCCACACACTCCACCCCTGCAGAACAGAGTCCCCGAAAATCCCTGGCCATTTTCTCCTGTCTCAGCCAAGCAGCACCGTCACACCTGGATGCTCCCGAGCCTCCAGCACCACTCACATCCCCAAGGAGAGCCAGAGCTGATGCTGAGCGACAGCAAAAATCACAATCTCACTGCTTGAACCACTCAGGAACGAAGGACAGGAGGTGACTGTCAGCTCTGCTGTGCCACACAGTCATCGGTGGGACAGGGGAGTCAAATCCCAGCTTCGGCTCGGATCTGCGTGGATGTACCACCTGTTTGATGGCTGGGTGTCACCTCTAAACCTCCCCAAGGAGGAAAATCAGTCATCCAAAGGCACAGACACCCCGGCATTCACGCGGCCACAGGGAGAAGCAAAAAGGCTGCGGTGACACTTCTGTCACCACAACCCCCGCGTTTGCTCCCTGCCACCTCCACCCCGGGCTCGGCAGCGGTGGGCTCTGCCAAGGAAAGCTCTGGAAAACACAACCGCCGCAAACCCTCCTTGCAAACGTACGTGCAGGGCAGCCGCCCCATCACTTTTGTTTTGCATTCCCAACGCATCCAACCCCTTCACCGGGAGAGAAACAACAGCAGCGGCTCGCGGCGAGGAGTTCCGCGCCCCGAATCCCAAACCAGGTCTCTTGTTTGAGGTGAAATAAGGGCACCCGTGTCTGACTGGGGGGGACACGGGGATGTG
>NW_021940498.1:4860708-4863593 GCF_001715985.3 Manacus vitellinus | reverse complement strand
GGAACTGGATGGTCTTTAATGTCCTTTCCAACCCAGACCATTCTCCATTTCTGTGATTCTGGGATATCAGTGTGTTCCTGCTGGATCCCAGCCCGTGTGAACCCACTGGAACAGCCCCCACTCTGGAGCTCAGGCTTGTCCCAGCCCTGCACCCAGCAGTGCCAGCACACAGGGGTGTGCACAGCACCTCGCACCATTTGGGGGCTGGAGACTGGCCTGTGCACAACCCTTCTTTGAGGATCCCTCACCTGCAGCCAGTCTGGGCTCCTCTCACATGCCCAGTCATGCCCTGACCATCCTTCCCTTTTTTGTGGGAGAGGACATGGGCAAACCTGCCTTGTGAGGTTTTGCAGCATCAGGAGCCTTTGCTGCTCTGCAGACAGCAGGCAGACCTGGGTGGTGTTAGAGGCTGCAGAATGAAAAAAAATTGCTTGGTGTCTCCTGCAGTGAAATCTCTGGTTATATATATATATACATATATATATTCATCCTGAAGCATGGCTGCTCACTCACTTGCAGGAATCAGCTATGGAAAAGCATCGTCAGGCAAAATCCATTAGCTCTAATCAGTGGAATTGATGTGCTGGCTGCAAACCTCTCTCAGAGAGGATGGGAGCTAAATAAATAAAAATGTCTCTGTTTTTAAATTACAGCCACCGTGGCAGGAAGCAGGAATCGCTTTCTCCTGTTCCAGCCTCTTCTGGGAAAAGGCTGTGTGAGGCCACATGGTGAGACATTGGTTTTTGGGGTGGCCAAGGACATCACAACATCAGACCGTACCAGAATCCTGCCCAAAGGGTGTGGCAGAGCTCAGTGCAGGACCTTACAGGAGTGGAAGGTGGGGTTATTTAGGGAACAAACCCCACAGGGTGGTAGCCATCTCAAAGGGAGGCTCCTGGCTGATCCCTGACCAGGGGCGGAGGGAGGAGATGGCAGCTCCTCCCATCGCTCCCGGGAGATCACCAACAAACGCTGGAGTGAAGTGAACGCAAAGAAAAAGAAAATCCCAACAAGGTAGGGCTGGCAGGGACCCCACATGTCCTTAGGAGCCTTTCTCCTCCAGCACAGGGGGACCTGGGCATCAGCTCCAGGGGCTAAAGGCAGGGCAGACTCCAGCTCCACAGCCAGCCCTGGCGCACAACAGCAGCCCCCCCGGTGAAGGGTGTTCACCACAACACCCCAGTGAGGTGCAGGAAAGCTCCACTGACCCGCGTTTCTCCTCCCCGGAGCTGCTGTCCCCTGTCCCCTCCCCGGCAGGGCTGTCCCACACCCCCTCCCTGCCCTGCAGGACCTGTCCCTGCGCTGGGGACGCTGCTCTGAGCTGCTTCTGTCCCCAGCACCGACCTCCGGGGACAGGAGGACATGACAACACTGCGGGGGACAATTTAGAGAGGATTTCTAGTGGCTTCTCACATCTTAAATCATTTTATAATCACACACAACTTCTGGGAACGGGGTTCTGCCTGGGGTGTTCTCGTTTTCCTTGTCAGCTCTGCTTATGATTCATATATGTTGGGAGAGTGTTTCAGGGCCAAATGGGACAGGAGCCAAAGCAAATCCATATCAGAGTGCTGCATAAAGAGAATAACTGAAGTGCATGAAAAGAAGAATTCGACCAATAATTCAAGTGCTCTAAAGGACATGAAATTTCTTTGATGAAAACCACTGGCAGAACACAGCCACATTTCAGAAGAAGTGATTTTGTAACAGGTAGGAGGGGGAGTAAGATCTGAAACACTGTGTTTTGAAAGAATTTATATTAAAAAAAAAAAAAAAAACCAAAACCAAAACCAACTAAAACCCAAAAATCAAACCCAAAAAACCCAGCAGGCAGAAGTGGGCTTCTGTCACACCCACACCCTCACTCAGAGCTGGGGAGGGACAAAGACCAGGCTTGGTGCAAAGGCATCACGTGGGTTTGGGGTGATGGGGAGAAGGAGGACCTTGCAGGGGAGACACTGCTGGAGGAGTGATGGGTCAGGAAGGAATGGGACTCAGAGAAACCATGGGACAATCACTAAGAAGATACCTTCAGTCTACTTCTGATAATTTTGCCCACTGGAGGGTAAATTAGTTTGGTGGGAAGCTCTAGGAGTACCTGTGGATAACTGAGAGGCTTTAGGGTAAATGAAAGGGGGTTGTCTATGACTGGAAGAGAGGGACTCTGATCTCAAGGGTGGTTATAGCTCTGCTGCTGGGGCACCAAGTCCCACAGGGTCCAGACGTGGTGGGGACTCACCAAGGAGCTGTGGACAGCTCCTGGAGTTGTGCAGTGTCCTGGCACCCTGTCCATGCCCTGCACCCTGTCCATGCCCTGCACCCTGTCCGTGCCCTGCACTGCTCCTTACACTGCTTCCCGCACATCCTCTGGGCCAGGCTTTCCCAGCCCTCCCCCTGGAGCCTGGCCAGCTCTCCAGGGACAGCCCGGGAAGGCTCCTGGGCACATCCCACCGCGCTGACTTGCAAAGCCTCCAGCTCTGACTCAGGGTTTACGGGGAGAGGTGGACGTTGCCCAGTGGAGTCGCAGGAGGCACTGATAAAGGGATTACAGGGGACGACTTATTGAGGGATTAAAGGAACTTAATGTTCCCAGACTAAATGCAAGCCGTGGGAGATTGGATAAATGGCTATAAACAACTGAGAAGGGAAAGCCAAGGGGAATGTGGTGGGAGCCCCCGTGTGTGAGTGGCTGGGTGTGTCAGGAAAGGAGGCTGACTGGGGTATCAGGGTATAGGATATCAGGGCTCGGTGTTTGGGCATGTCACCTACTGCTCAGCTAGTTCAGTACCTCAGACACAGCTCTGCCCTTCCCAAAAACAGGAAAAGAGAGGCTCAGGGGGAACCTTCTGGCTCTGCAACCCCCTGACAGGAGGGGGGAACCGGGG
>NW_021940498.1:4852117-4860385 GCF_001715985.3 Manacus vitellinus | reverse complement strand
TTTCCCAACCCAAATGATTCTGTGATTCTAAGTCACAGGTTCAATTTTATCTGCACTCAGCAACGAGATGCATCTCTCCCAGCTCCTCCTGTCTGTCTGGAGTTCTGTGATCCCCCCTAATTTAGGCAGGGGATCTCAAAGCCCTCCATTAGTAGGTATTTTTCTCTCCTAATTTAGGAAAGTAGAAAGACAAAAAGCAAATGACATAACCACAGCAGAGCAGCTCATGAATATTTATTACCCAGCTGAGCCTTGCTTCACTCCTTGGTCAGCCCTTCCAAAGAGCCGACTTGTTAATAATAAATCCGGAGCATGGGGCTGTGCTTGTCATAATAAACCACAGACAAAGAGCTGGGACTCTCTGCAGTACAACTGCTCTGGGAACAAGCAACACAACTGCTCTGGGACTTAGCCTGACATTTTCTGGAAGCAGAAAATGCTTCCCACATGTCTGGGTGTCCCCAAGGCACAGGTGTGTGACCCCTTTCACCAGCAAAAACCAAAAGAGCTCCTTGGCATGGCTGGGTTCCAACAAGGACAAGACTGGATGGAAAACACTTTGAAACACCATCACTGAACCAGAGATGTCCCTGCCAGGGCTTTTCAGAGTCGTAGAATTGTTTAGGTTGGATAAGCCCCCTAAGATCACGGAGTCCAACCCTTCCCCAGCACTGCCAAGGCCACCACTGACCTCTGTCCCCAAGTTCCACATCCACAGGGCTGTTAAATCTCTCTGGGGATAGGGGCACCACAACTGCCCTAGACAGCTGTGCCAGGGCTGGACAGCCCTTTGGGGGAAGGAATTCCCCCTAAGAACCGCTCTAACCCCTCCCACCACCCCCTCCCTGACGGTGAAGGGGTTGCCCAGCCCAGGAAGACCGGGAGCCCCGGACCCGCAGGTCTCTGCAGAGCATTTTGGAAATCACTGATGGTTTCTCACCAGGAAACATCCCGTCTCCAGGCAACAGCGCTGAAAGAGTTAAAAACCTCCTTTGCTTTCTCGAAGCAGGCAGGGTCCTGACATTAGCAGCAGAACACAAAGGATGGGGAGAGATTCGAACGAAATCTAAACCAGTTCCAGCTCAATTAAAGCAACCGGTGTCTTTAGGAAAAGATCCCTTGGGATTTCACCAGAGCCCTGTTGTTCTGGCGATTGGGGAAAATGGAGTTTAACAGATGTAAATCCCTCGTACCCCCGACGTCTTCCTAGGGCCTGACAAAGGGGAGGGATTGTTTTTCGGTCAACATCCCTGATTTGCTTCTGCCAAAGGTTGTTTTCGGTTTAGTTCTGTAATTCTTGGCCGCGGCGACCCTGAGGATTTGAAATGCCCCTTAGACAAGCGAGTGACGCCTTTTGTACTCGGCCGGTGCTTTGCAGTTCATCGGCTCATTGTTCAGTGCAGCCTGTTCCCGGTATTATCCTGTATCCTGGTTACAGCCAGGCCTCTCACAAGATGATTTCTTTGTTTTACCTGAGTGGCTTGTCAGCTCCCTGAGGATTTTTTTTCCTCCCAAATTTCTGTGTGTTTTGCTTTTTTTTCTTTGTTGTTGTTGTTGTTGTTGTTTTTCCCATGCAGTAAAAATTGCAGCTCTTGGCACTGAGGCTGAGGCTCAGAAGGAAATGCCAGAAGGAGGGAGGATTTCCTTTCTCGGTACCCACATAAACGCGTGCAAAGATGCACGTGGACACTTGTCTGCCCCATCCATCCATCCATCCATCCATCCATCCATCCGTGTCCCGACAGAGGCATGAGGTTGCTCGTGTACCCTGTGCTGAGCAACGAAAACCCTTCTGTTGTCTCCCCACCTCCTCGGCTGAGATGGAAACCCATCCTCATCACATCACCTGCAAATAAATGTGACCTGCCCGTGCTTGTCCCTCCTGCTTGTCCGTCCTGCTGTGTGAAACCCAAAAGCTCGCCGGGGGATCGGGGTGCACAGGGTGGTTTGTAGGGGCAGAGGGAAAGCAAAGCCTGGCTCAGAGGCACCGGTGCCTCCTCCTCTCTGCCAGCGCCCAAATATCGCAAAATTTGAGAGAGACGGGGAAAGCGAAGGCAGGACCGGGTCCTGAACGGAGTTTGCTTCCCATTTGGGTGGCCGAAGCAGGAACTGGTGCCCGTCCAACAGCGCGGTGAGTCACTCTGGTGTCAGGCTGGGGACACCTCCCGGCCGTGCCCGTCCCTCTCTCCCCCCGGAGGGTGCTGGGGACAGCCACCAGCGCCACTGTACGTTGCACAACCCCCTGTACAGTAACACTGAGCAAACATTGACGGGCGACTTTGCACTTTGCATTCGCCACTCGCTTCCTCCTCCTCCTCCTCCTCCTCCTCCTCCTCCCGAGACGCGAATGCGGAGCCCAAGATGAAGGTCGAGTTCGCGCCGCGCTCGGTGCCGCTGCAGAGGAGGCTCCAGACGGCAGCCGTGGCTCAGTGGGTCTTCAGCTTCCTGGGGCTGGGTAAGACACGTCTCCCTTTCCTTCTCTGAGGAGCCTTCCGCAGAATCCCAGAGTGGTTTGGGTTGGAAGCGACACGAAAGATCCTCCAGTCCCACCCCCGGCCACGGGCAGGGACACCTTCCACTATCCCGGCTTGCTCCAAGCCCCGTCCAGCCTGGCCTTGGACACTTCCAGGGATGGGGCAGCCACAGCTTCTCTGGGCAACCCGTGCCAGTGTTTTTGGCTTCTTCTCACCCCCTGCTCAGTGCACGGTGGCACCAGGGTGGGTGACTGCCTGCCTGTGCATGGGAATATCCACAGCTCTTACGGAGCATCCAAACCTGAGCGGGGTTTTCAGCTCCTCCTGCTCTTTAGATTTAGTGTTTTCCCTGTCTGAGGTGCTGCCCCGCTCGGCGTTAAGTGTGGGAAGCAGCATTCCCGTGCTCGAGGAGGGGAAGAGCCCCGGGGACTCGCCTTTGCAGCCCTGGGAACAGACACTTCATACAGGCGCCCCTGCACACCCCAAAGGAAGTTTTTCCAAGATACCCCAAGCAGGTTTAGGGAAGAGACACATTAGCAAACTGAGACCCGGGCAAACTCGGTGCTGTGTGGAGGGCATCGGGTGCTGATGGAAGCGACGCGCGGGCAGGTTTGGATGGGATGCACTGGGAAATAAAGAGATGGGAGAGCCAGAGGCAGTTAGCAGAGAGGGCAAACTCGGGGGCCATTTACGGCCCATCAGGCGCCAAGCTGGAAGATGACATCCCGGAATTTCCGATTGTTAGGGAAATAGAGATGGGAGCATCAGGGGCAGGTTATCAGGGAGTGCAAACTGTCTGGGGCCATTTACAGCCCATCGGGAGCCAGGCTGGAAGGTGACATCCCAGAGCTTCCCATTGTTATGCCAACTGGGAAGCTGGGATAAGATCTGTGTAAAGCTCCTCCTTTACTGTGGGAGAGCAGTTGTTGGCCAGTCCCAGCTCTGCAGTTCCCTCTCTGTCCCCGCACCCCCATTTCCCTCCGTGGTGAGGGGATGGGATGGGATGGGATGGGATGGGATGGGATGGGATGGGATGGGATGGGATGGGATGGGATGGGATGGGATGGGATGGGATGGGATGGGATGGGATGGGATGGGATGGGATGGGATGCAGCAGAGATGTGGCCGCAGTGTTAACAAGGGATACAACAACACATCCCCATTCCCCACACAGATGCAGCTGGGGCTTATGGAGCTTTAACAGTGTTTTCCAGTAAAACAATTCGTACTTGAGGTTTTTCTCTCCTTGGTGTTGGGAACAAGCTGGCACTTGATTTTCCAGCGAAGGAAATGACTTCTGGAGCCAGCAGAAAGACAGCACATGGCCAAGAGGAGGGAATCCTCCATGGCTGTAGGTTACCGTGGAGTTTCTTGGAACACAGGCTCGACCTCCTGCAGGGAAATGCTGCTTTCCGTGGATGAGGATGAGGCCCAAGCCCACTCCTCCTCCATGGCTAACCTTTAAGGGTTTATCATCTTTCCCTGGAACAATTTGGGTTTGATTTTGGGGTTTCTCTGCGATAAAATCTGAAACCAAAAACAGATAAGAAATGCATTGGAAAAGCGATAACCAAACCTTAGGAAGCAATTCCAGCCGGTTTGGTTCATTTCACAAAGTTTCTCCGAGCCTGGACCTTTCCACCCAAAACCTCCCAGTTTAACAACTGCAGAAGCTCGATGCCAAGGGATACCCTTCGTTTCACCCCGTGAGCTGCCAGACGTCCCTGTTGGCGCTGTTATAACCCTCGGGCACGGAGCTCAGGCCTCTCGTGGGCAGGACTGAGCTGCCGGCTGCTCCTTTGTCTCGGGGACAGGCTCCTGCTGCAACTGCCAGGGAAGGGCTCCCGAAATTCCCGTTCCAGCGCTGCCAGGCGCTGGCGCAGCCCTTTGGCCAGAGCTCCCCGCGCGCTGCTGGCAGGCAGCTGTTGCCATGGTTGTGCAAATACATCCCTGGAGAAGCCAAGCGCGGGCCGAGGGCTCATTCATTGCCGGCGGGATGCGGGATGAGGCGGCAGCAGCCCGGCCCCGCTGCCCCACACCCCTCTCAACAGGCGGGCATTGTCCGCGCTGCCGCTTTTCCCGAGGGTGCTTTTCCCGAGGGTGCTTTTCCCGAGGGTGCTTTTCCCGAGGATGCTTTTCCCGAGGATGCTCCCGGCCAGGGCGTGGAGATAGAAGGTGCCCCTTGTGCCAGATGCTGAGGCAGCGTGCACGGGGCAAGGATGGGTTGCAGGGCATGGAGTGGGGACCTCCCCGGCCCCCAGCACTGCCCCGGGCCCCCTCCTAGCGTGGAGCAGCCAGGCTGTGTGCAGGGAACTGAAACCAGCGGGGTGGTGCCCATGCCTGCTGCACTGCTGCACTGCTGCCTCCCTCCTGCCCACTCTCCATGGGCGTGGACATCCAGCCAGGCACATCCAGCCAGGCATAGACATCCAGCCAGGCATGGACATCCATCCAGGCTCACCATGCAGAGCCTGGAGTGCAGGGCTGAGCCCCTGCAAACGACCCCAGTGCAGGGGCAGGAGAACAGGGCACGCTGCAGACCCAGCTCAGCAAAGCCAGCCTTTGAACCTTCCCAGTCACCAGGCCTGGCTCAAAGGGCACACGATGCCAGGGCGATCACGGTGATTCCAAGTCTCTGATTCCTCTTGGAAGTGTTCAAGGCCAGGCTGGATGGGGCTCTGAACAACCTGCTCTAGTGGAACAACCTGCCCATGGCACATGGAGTGGGCTCCTTTCCCAGGGAGAACCAAAAGGTTTTCAAAGGACTCAAAAAACCCCTGATCTTAAGATTGAGTGAAGGTCACTGTGGCCAAATTCTGCTCTGCAGCAAAAAAAAAAAAAAAAAAAAAAAGGAAAGGAAAATAAAAAAGTCCAATTGCAAATGAATCAAGGGAGAAATTAATAATTATATAATTGCAAGATAAAGCCTCTCTTGGATGATAAGTGTGTGCATTTGGACCAGAACAACTCCTTCATTTTGCAGACTGTACTTTGAGCTTTGCACAGCATGATAAAAGGAGAATTAGGCATTGCAGGGTTTTGCAGCAGCCCTGACAACCCGGCTCCTGGGTGCAGGAAACTGCAGCCTGTGTGTTGTGCTTACCTGTCAGGTGGACCTGGAGCTGCAGTTCGTGGTCTGTGCCATTCTCCTCCAGGGTTGCAAAGTCTGTGTCTGTGGCATTTGAAAAAGAAGCCTGAGCAGCAGGCTGAGGGAGGGCATTTTCCCCCTCTGCTCTGCTCTCATCAGACCCTACTTGGAGCAGGACCAGAGGGGGCCATGGAGGAGATGCTCCAAGGGCTGGAGCCCCTCTGCTTTTCCACACAAAGCTCTGGGGGAATAATCACCAAAAAAAGGACTACGAGCTAAATATACTTATTTATCCTTAACTAAAAGCAAACAGCAGGTACAGGGAGGTCTTAAATGAGAGCATCCTATTCCTCTCCTCTGACGGGGTGAGATGAGCTGGAGAGAACAGGTGCCAGGTGACTCCCAAAGATGGAAATCCAGGTCTCAGAGGATGAGGGTGTGAATGCATCTATCTCACAGCTGAAGCTGAAGCTGAGTAGGGCACCTCCATCCTCGGGTCCTTCAGTCCTGGTGCTGGATCTGTGATGGGGACCCGAAAAAGAACAAAGCACATAACACGTGGTGTGACCCACGGGCAGGGGAAGGCAAACCACTCGGGTGCTTTGTTTGGTTTTTAGCTCAGTCTTCCCCTTCCCAAGCAACACCAAGGCTTCCAGAGGGACAGATGGAGAGGACACAGCTCTTCCCAGGCACATTCTAGGGCATCTGCTTTAGCAGGTGGCATCTTGGTGGCCATCACCACTTCCCAGTCTCTGCAGACAGACAGTCTTGGGCTTGGGCAGGATTTCATGCACCAAGTGATGCCTGTTTGCACATAGACTTTTCTCCCCTTGTTCCGTGCCAAAACCCAGGGTATGAGGGGGGTGGGAAGTAGAGGTCAAAGCTGAGCACTGACTGGAAGCAGCTCAGAAAATTCTCTAATGACTTGGGAAAGTCCCAAGTCATTAATGTCTTGGAGAATGAAATAGAACATTCTTATAGAATTCGTGATGGCACCGAGTTGAAAGCACTGAAAACCCTCTGGAGGCCAGATTAGAGCTGAGAGGGAACCTGAGAAGTGGGGGAAAGGGTCCAAAATCAATAACAAAAAACTCAATAAAGACTAAAATCTTAAATGTGGGGTTATATCAAGGGCACAATTAAAATGGGGAATCAGACAGGACACAGTGCCCTGTTTGCTGCCATTGCAAAATGTCAGGTGTCAGCAGGGGGCATTAACAGGAGTTTTGGGATAAAACAAGGCAGTTATCATGGTTCCTCTTCACATTCCTGGGGCAGGCAGAAAAGAAACCACCTCTGGCTCAGAGGTGCCTTCACTCTGATCAAATAACTCAGCAGGAAGCCCAGAGGGGGCTTGGGCTCCATCCCAGGACAGAAGAGCCTCTCCCAATGAACCATCCCTCTGCCAAAGCCCCCCTGACCCCACTGGCTTCTCTTCCAGCCCCGTGCTGCATCGCTGCCTTCATCGCCCTCCTCTTCACCCGCTTCTGGCTGCTCAGTGCCCTCTACGCCGTGTGGTGGCTCCTGGACCGGGACCAGCCCAGCCGAGGCGGGCGGCGCGTCCAATTCCTGCGGAACGGCGCCGTCTGGAGGCACATGAGGGACTATTTCCCCATCACGGTAAGTGCCGCCTGCGCGTCCCAGAGGCCCTCCGGCGCCCCGGGGAGCAGCGTTGTCCTTGGGGTCTGGGGCCAGGTCACTGGAAGATCCAGACAAAACCGTGGAGCACCATTTTCACAACCCCATCCCTCAACCACCTGCCTCTTCCGCACCAGTGTGACCTCGCTGCCTTCCAGCCGTTTTCCATGTCTATGTTTCAATATTCCCACGTCTATATTTCAATATTTCCATGTCTGTATTTCAGCACTCCTGTCCTTCGGGTTGCTCAGCACTCACCCTGTGGACACGGGGCCAAGTTTTGACCAAAATCCAAGAGGTGCTGGTGCCGAGGGAGGGGATGGGTGGGGGGAGCTGGGCGTGCACTGGGCAGCCTCACAGAGCTGCTGCTCTTTCGAGGGGACTTCTGTGACACTGCCTGACTTACTCCCAAGCCCGTGGCTGCCCTTTGCCCTTACCCTTTATCTGGCACCCCCCTGGATGCAGCACAGGTCGGCTCAAACCCGAGCAGTGCAGCAGAAGGGCTCTCCCAGGTCCCTTCCCACCCGAACCACGCAGTGACTCCACGAGATACACGACTCCAATGATTACACGCAATACCTATCGCGTGAATTATTTGTGGCCGTAACCCACCACTTTTGCAGCGCCGGACCAACCTCTCTGCTAAAATTTAGCTGCCGGCTGAGCCCGGCGGTGGCCCCTCTCCCGTCCCTTTGTGAGGACAGGCAGAGTCTCTCCCGAACACCGCAGCCCTTGGCTGGAGGACCAGCAGGACCAGTAGAGGGAGTGCGGGACTGGGTTTGGCTGCAGTTTGCAGGGGAGGGCTCGGTGGAGCCTTTTCCCCCTCTGGTCTGGGAGAAAACAAGAGGGGGTTCCGCAAAGGGACAGCAGAAAACAAGAAAAAAATGTAATAAAAAGAGCTTTATAACCAAGCAGCCACATAATGGTATTTCCCAAAAACATTTTCTCAGTCGTGGAATCATGGAATCATAAAATGGTTTGGGTTGGAAGGGGCCTTAGAGAGCATCTGTTTGTAACCCTCTGCCGTGGGCAGGGACACCTTCCACCAGCCCAGGTTGCTCCAAGCCC
>NW_021940498.1:4835471-4852034 GCF_001715985.3 Manacus vitellinus | reverse complement strand
GGATCCAGGGGCAGCCACAGCTTCTCTGGGCAACCTGGGCCGGGGCCTCCCACCCTCATAGCCAGGAATTCCTCCCCAATATCCCACCTAACCCTGCCCTCTGGCAGTGGGAAGCCATTCCCTGTGTTGTCCCCAGTCCCCCTCCAGCTCTCCTGGAGCCCCTTTAGGCCCTGCAAGGGGCTTTCAGGTCTCCCTGGATCCTTCTCTTCTCCAGGTGAACCCCCTCACTTGCCCAAAGCCCCAGCCAGAGCAGGAGCACAAGAAGTGGGATCCAGGGACACAAAGCAGGCTGGCCCCCAGCACCCAGGGCTGTGTTTGTGTGTGGATGGAGTTTGCTCAGCCCTGGAGAATTAGATGTCCTGGGAAGATTAAACGTGGCTCCTGATCATCCCCAATCCCAGCAGCAAACAGGAACACCAGGGTTTGGGCAGCAGCTTTAATTGGTGCCTTGGAGGGACCCCTGGGTGTGTTTGCTGTGGGGGCTGAGCACTGCTGTGTGGGCAGGGTGGTGGGCAGTGTGGAGCTGAGCTGTGCCCCCGTGCTGTGTGCCAGGAGCACCCTCTGCCCAGCCCGCCCTTGCCCAGGAACCACTTTGCTGCTGGGTTTGCTCCCCTTGGAACTGGCTGTATTTTAGTTTGTGGTTTGGGAGCCAAAGGGTCAGGCAGGACCTGAATGAGTTTGGATGTTTTTAAAAAGTGGATGAGAAGAAAGCAGGGAGAATCCAAATGCATTGCCCAGGAGAGTTACTTCTGCTTCATTTCCCTGCATTTTAACCCTGCTCTAGTCCTTTTTTTTTAATACAACTGATAGGCCTGGAATTGGCCTGGAGTTGTTTAAAAGCTTGTGTGGATGTGGCACTTGGGGCCATGGGTTGGTGGTGGGCTTGGCAGTGCTGGGGGAATGGTTGGACTTGATGGTCTCAGAGGACTTTTGCAACCCTAATAATTCTGTGATTCTCTGATTCCAGTACCTGGCTGAGGTACTGCACCATCAGCTGCACTATAATATCATGTAAAATATACCAAAGGGTTTAAAATTAATCTCTTTGGGCCAGACTAGGTTTGAACAGATAATCAGTGATGCCTGCTGTGAGCTGATGAGGATAGGTTGGGTTGGAAGGGATCCTCATGGATCTCACCCAGACCCACCCCCTGCCATGGGCAGGGACACCTCCCACTATCCCAGGTTGCTCCAAGCCCCGTCCAACCTGGCCTTGGACACTTCCAGGGATCCAGGGGCAGCCACAGCTTCTCTGACCAAGCTGTGCCAGGGCCTCCCCACCCTCTCCTCAAGCATCAGTGCCCAGCCTCACACAGGGAATTGCCTGTTCTCTGCCTGCCCATGGCCTGGGGCATGACAGTCCAGTCCATAGAAAATCTCAGCCACATCTCAAGGGGTGAATTAAATCAGGCTGGGTAAAGCAGTGCTGAACTCCTGGGCTGGTAAAGTCACTCAGAAGCCCTAACTCCAATTAGCTTAATTCCCCTCCAAAATGAATTAAAACCCAAAGAAAACAAATACTAAATGAGGGGCACTTTAATTCCATCTAAGAGCATCTACTTGGGATGTTAATGCCATTTAACTAATCCAGTTTAAAATTGATTTGGATTAATTTGCTTGAGATCCTCACCAGGACATGGGCTCTTTTTGGGGCTCCTGGAAGTTTGCATGTGCAGCTCCCTGGCTCAGCTGGCAATGCATGGAGAAGGTCTCACTCAGGAGCTGGAGGAACTGGGACAGGGTTTCACCCATGTCTTGGACTCATATTTGAGCAGAGAGAATAAGGGGAGTTTTCTGTTTCAGAGCAATCACTGCAAGCCCTGAAAAACTGTAGCTATCAAGATATTTTTTCCACGATGAAGCACAAAATAGATCTCATCCTTCAAAACCCAAATTTAAATTCAGCAAGTTCTTCACTGAAAGGGCTGTCCAGCCCTGGCACAGGCTTTCCAGGGCAGGGGTGGAGTCCCCATCCCTGGAAGAATTAAACAGCTCTTTGGATGTGGCACTTGGGGACATGGATTAGTGGTGGCCTTGGCAGGGCTGGGGGAACAGTTGAACTCAATGATCTTAGAGGGCTTTCCAACTTAAATGATTAGGATTTGTTAGGAAGGCCAAGATCACCCCCCTTCTGGGATGCAAAGGGCCTCATAGCACCTCTGAGAAGGGATCATCACTGCTGGCAGCAGCCAGGACACCAGGCAGCACCCTGACCGTGCCAGGGGGCAGCTCGAGGAAGTCAAACCCCCATGGCTGGGTTTGGAGGGCACAGCCCTGAGCTGCTGCAGCTCCCTGCCTTCAGAACACACGCCAGACACAGGAACTGGGCACCCCTGGCACCTGGGAGATGAGGAACTGCTCCTGGCTGACCTGGGCTCGGGCATTGGCTCAGTGAGGTGCTCACACGTGTGACACTGGCCTGGCTGGACACTGAAGTCCTTGCACAATTATGGAATGTTCCACTCACCCACAAAGCCCAGAGCAGCAAGCGCCTTCCAGAGGGTGTGGGAATGACAACCCATGCAAGGCAGGAGGGAGGACAGTCCCACCCCTTGGCACCCCAACCCGGCTCTGTAAGGCACCTGGGGCTGTGCAGGGTCAGGGATTAACTTCCCTGGCGGTTTGGGAATGGAGATTGACCTCTGGCAGGTGGAGAGGGGAGGAGGGAATAGCCAGTGGGAACAATCCGGAAGGGAGGGTGGAGTTTCTGTGTTAAAGAATTTCCAGAAGGAGAAGGGAGGGTGAGAGTCCAGGGGCCTGACCTCAGTGTGAGAGACTTTGCCCAAGTCTCTCCTCTGCTGCAGATTTCCTCCTCAGCCCTGTCCAGGCTCCCTGGTTTCTCTGTGAGCTCTGCCCAGCTCATCCAGGTGTGAGCAGGCACTGTGACCAAATGGGGACCTTCTTTCCCCAGGGCAACACAGAGCCACAAACGTTGCAGTTTCCAACACACCGAGAGCCTTCGCCTTCCCTCCCTGCTCATAAATCACCTGGAGATGAAGGGCTGTTTGGGAGCTGAAGATGAATGCAGGGAACATTGATGCAAGCTGAGATTGCTCAAAAAAAGAGCACAGGGTGGCAGGGGCCCCGGGCACTTAGTGACTGGGCCATCTGCCCTGTTCCTGCTGGACAGGTCTGCACTTGGGCAGGGGGGGACTCATGTTTGTCCACCCCCTCATTAGGAGCAGGCGCCTGAGTGGGCTCATGCGAACAGTCAACAGAGCTTTGGGACAGGGGGGAAATGAGCCATGAGGGAAGGAAGGGAAATACAGCCCCACCATTAACCTGCAGCTCTGGCTGCTCCAGCAGGGCACAAACACCGTCAGCTGCACCCCGAGGGGGACAGGGGTTCTGGGAGGGGTGACACCCAAAAATGCACAGGGTTTGGTTTTGCTTGAGCACAAGAGCCTTGGAGCTGCCTGGAAACTCGTGGTGGCTCTGTGATCACAGAATCACAGCATTGTTTAGGCTGGAAAAGCCCTCTCAGACCATCGAGTCCGACCGTTCCCCCAGCACTGCCACGGTCACCACTGGACCACGTCCCCAAGTGCCACATCCACATGGTTTTTGAACACCTTCAGGGATGGTGATTCCACTGATTTTTAGCTTTTTTCCCCGTATTAAGAATTGTATTGGAGGACATTTTACACCAAGCCAGCTCCCAACAGTACCTGGAGCAGCCCAAGGCAGCACGAGGGACTGGGCCTTTGGAAAAGTCATCTTGGGCCCATGGGTGGGGGGAGATGGAAACGCTGGCAATGAAACACAGTTGGGTGAAAAAGGATGGGGTTGGGCCAGTGGACCTTTTCCAACAGAAGGCATGGTGGGTGCTAAGGAAGCCCCTCCAGGAACGCCTCACCTGCTCTGCAGAGCAAACACTCCCCCCCCAGAGGTGACAGCCCCGACTCACAGCCCCTTCTTGGCTTCATCCCCGTGTCCAGCTGGTGAAGACAACGGAGCTGGACCCCAGGCAGAACTACCTGCTGGGCTTCCACCCCCACGGGGTCCTGGCGACTGGAGCCTTCCTCAATTTCTGCACGGAGGCCTCGGGCTTTTCCACGCTCTTCCCGGGCATCACCCCCCACCTGATGATGCTCTCCCTGTGGTTCCGGGTGCCCTTCCTCAGGGACTACCTGATGAGTGGAGGTGAGGAGCACGGCTGGGGGGGTGGGAGACAGAGGGGAAAAGAAGCCAAGGGGCTGTTTTCCCCCATCTGTGGCCGGTTGGACCCCGTGCGTGGACGCAGCCGCTGCAGCTGGCACCCCGAAAACACCCTGAAGTTACAAATTGCCCTCCTAGTTGTTATCTCTGCAGTTCCACTTCACAGATGGTCTCTGAGCTCAGGGCATCCCAGCCAGGGGCTGTGCCACAGCAAAAGGCAGAGCAAACTGTGAGCAGAAGTATCTGCTGCTTGCAGGGTGAGAGGATGAAAACAGCAGCTCGTGCTGCTGCAGGATGATGGGGCAGGGGGAGGAAGGAGTAGCAGCAAAAGGGAATAGAAAATGGAATAGGTAAAAATTAAATTGAGAGAGGGTAAAGGGGATTTTGAGAGATGTTTAGAGCCTGGCAGGATGGCCTCCATCTCTCATCAGTGGGCTTGGGCATGGCCACTTCTCCAGCTGAATGTGGGCAGAATTCAACAGACTAAACGTAGGCATCCAGTTCCACCTGATGGACCCCAGGGCATCCATCACCCTGTTTTGCACAGAAACTCTGGCTCCTGCTGCTGAAAAAGTATTTACCTGGACGGTGAGGAATCAAAACAGTGAGATGGGAGAGAGTTGTGACCCAGGCAAGGGAAGGTTTAATCCCTGTAATGCAGGAGTTGGGTGCATAGCTCATTTTCAGGTCCATTGAGTCCGTTTCACAAAGAAGTTTTAATTTGCAAATTATTTCAGCCCCTGAAACAAGGATTTTATTTATTTTTTTTTTTTAGATAATCAAGACAATGTCGCTTTGTCATTTCTGAATTAAAGATTTCTGACTCTTGCAAGTAAACAACATCAAGGGACCAAATCCCTCATTACATTCCACTTTAAATCAGCAGCATCCACTGAAATTCACATTTTGACCTAAAGCAAATGTTTCCCTGACTTTAGAACGGTTCAGGATTGGATGTGGTTTCACTTGCCAACAAACCAAAACAGATTTTCCCTGGGGCTTAAGCGCAGTTAGTTCTCAGTCTATTTTATTCCCAATTTTTTTTCCCCTCATTACTCCCTTCTGAGGCAGACAGCAAAGGGATAATTGTGTGTTCACCCAGCAGGGCTGTGCACCAACCCAGCACCTTTCAGGGGGCCAAAGAGCAGGAAAACTCTGGAAATGAAGAGTCTGGCACCCCTCCAGAGATGGATAACGGGGTGGGGGGGAAAACACCCAGAGCACAGCAGTGGGGTGGGTTTGACAGATCTCATCATTCACCCCTCTGTGTCCCCCAGGCCTCGTGGCCTCTGACAAGGAGAGTGCCTCCCACGTGCTGCAGAGGCCGGGGGGGGGGAACCTGCTGGCCATCATCGTCGGGGGGGCTCAGGAGGCCCTGGATGCCCGGCCGGGGTCCTGCACGCTGCTGCTGAGGAACAGGAAGGGCTTCGTGCGCTTGGCCATCCAGCACGGGTGAGCAGGAACGTGGTGGGGGGCTCTGGGCGGGGTGACGGGGGGTGTGGGACGGGAACGGGGGGGCTTGGGGAGGGCTGGGCTGATCCTGACAGCCCCAACCCGGGTTCCTCTGCCGCAGCACCCCGCTGGTCCCCGCCTTCTCCTTCGGGGAGAACGACCTCTTCGACCAGGTGTGGAACCCCAAGGGCTCCTGGCTGAGGTGGATCCAGCACCGGCTCCAGCGGGTCATGGGCATCTCCCTGCCCCTCTTCCACGCGCGAGGCATCTTCCAGTACAGCTTCGGGTTCGTGCCCTACCGGCGCCCCATCTGCACCGTGGGTGAGTCCCTCCCCACAGCCCTGGCACCCCCGGGCCCGTAGGAGACCACGGCTCAGAAGACCTTTGGTTTTGAAGAACTTTTGCCTGGTTTCAACAACCCCACGCCTGGCCCACCGTGCGGCCCGTGAACCCGGGGAATTAATGCGGGGAATTAATCCAGCCAGAGCCACTGTTTGGAAAGGCTGGAGCTCACCCCACTGATTCAGTTTGACAGCCAGCAATTACTCCTAATGGCATTACAACCTGTTTGCATCTTCTCAATGGTTTTATGGGCTGGGCGGTATCACCAGGGCTCTCCATTAGCTGGGTGAGGGATTGTGTTACACGGTGGTGAAACCCTCCCTCACCTGACAAACACAATCTGAGCGAGAGCCCAGAGCACGAGAGGAGCCTCATGGACCCCCCCCTGCCCTGTGCAGGCACCTGGTCCTGCTCCTGCTGGCTCTGGGAGACGGGAAGATGCTTATTCTTGTGCTAGGAATAAAAACATTTAGGTTTACCTCGAATTAAACGTGATCTTCTTAAGATAAGGGGGCACTTGATCCCTAACAAAAAACAAACGATTCATAAAAACTTTAATCTGAGCAGAGTGGAAGCAACTCAACTGCAAGTGTGTTTAGACAGCCTGCCACTGGCTCCTCTTTAATGCCTGTGCTTCTTTTCCAGTTGGGAAGCCAATTCCAGTGCAGAAGAAGCAGAAACCCTCTGAGGAAGAAGTGGATCGAGTCCACGAGAAATACCTGAATGAGTTGTCCAAGCTCTTTGAGGAGCACAAAGCTCAGTATAACGTCCCAGCTGACAGCCACCTGGAGTTTATCTAGAGTGCCTCCAAGCAAGGTGAAACCACGGAGATCAAGCTCCAGGCTTTCCCTTTCCCTGGAACTATCTCACAACCTCAACACAGTCACAGTTAACATACAATCTGTACAGTGTAGGGAGAAGGAACTTGATTTTCCCAGGATTTGATGGGTGTAGAGCCAGAATTTTTGTTTTTTCATCACACAGGGGACACGTGGAAGGTATAAAGAAGGAGAAGAAAAAAAAAATCCCATCTGTGGACAGCACTACTGAAACTCCCCAGCACACTCCCAGCCTGCCTTGGATGGCAGTTTTTCCAGATATTTCCAGGCGGATCTGAATTCCTTAAAGTTTCCTTTGCATTATTTTCATTCTGAAATGGGATGATGAGCCATAATTCCTGCTGAATGTATGTGGTTTTTTAAAAATATAATTCACCCTGATCAACAAACAAACACTGTTTGCTTGGTGCCTGTAACTGCTCTGAGCTCTTTTCTCCCCACCTGCAGCACAGTTTGTCAGTGAGCTCATATTCCGTAGCCTGGTGCCAGGCACCCTCAGCAGCAACACCAGGGAAAGGCTAAGAGAGGGCTCATCCAGAGGGTTCAGCATCCCTGGGCTCCAGGAGTGCTGCTTCTACCCTGATTAATGTCACCCCAGACCCCCCTGCATGAGACCCCCTCCTCCTGCAGGCGCTTTTTGTTTTACAGGTGAGACCATTTCCCAAGGGGAGAGGAGCACGGGAGGGCAGGGAGAAGTGATTTGGGGCAGGAAATATCCCCTGGGGTGGAGTCTGGGAGAGCCACGTTTGGTAGGTGACCAAGCTGCTGCTTTTTGACATCCAGAACTTGGTTAAACTCTGCACTTAATGGGATTTTGCAGCGTGGAAGTTTCGGGTGGCAGGAAGCCACCTGCTCAGATCAGCTCTGCACCACCCTACAGAGCCCCGAGACCTTCACGTCTTCTCTCTCTCTCCCCCTTCATTTCCCTTTCTCTTCCCCCACATCCCATTCCCAACCTTCAAGGAGTCACCAAAAATCCCACAGATCACGTGCACTTCGTTTTTGTCCCTGAAACTGCAACAATTGCATTTTTGGACAAGTTTTCCTTGTTCAAAAGTGAAAATTCTGCCTCAATTGACAATACTGGGGCCATCACTGGGTTTCGTTTCCTTTCCCCTTTCCTCCCTCCCTGAGCAAGTTATTCCATTGGATTCTTAATCTGAATGACCTGCTGCAAATCCAACTATTCCCAGGAAACAAGCAGTAACAGGGAAGAATTTGGTGGAGCCCTTATCAACATTTCTAAACGCTCCTGTAATCCCACCCTTAATCCAGTCAAATAAAGCAGGTCACCTGCTATGATTTCTTCCTTGCTTTCTATAAATAGATTTTTTTTTTATACTGTCCTTAATTAAGCACAGAGGTGCCTGAACAGGAGGAAGTTTTATGCACCAGAAAAATTAAAATATTTCTCTCCCACCCTTTTTTTTCAGTGTTCATCCCCATCCAAACTTTATCCTGGCTCCAGATTTTTTTTCCCATCCTTTCTTCTGCCTTCCCTGCCACTGGTCACCCACCCCCAGCTGGGTCATCCTGAGTGGTGCTGACATCCTGAAGGAGAGGAAAGGCAGAAAATGACTGGTGAGGGAAATCTGCCAGGGAGGAGTGGGGAGGAGGATGCAGGAGCTGCCTGAGGGGTGATGGGGTGGTCAGGGAGACCCAACAGCAAAGGAGAGGAGTCAGAGGAAGGGGTTGGCTACACAGAACTGGCTTCCCTCAAGGTCAGTTTTAGCCACAGACTGGAACATGCCCTTGATCCCTCAGGGACCTACATAACCCAGGAGAGAGGGGTCAGTGCCTGGCCTTGTGTTAAATATATAAATATAACATTGAAACAACAACTCATGGGTGTCCTTGCAGCCCGGGCTGTTCAGGGGCTCAGCACCAAGAGGGGTCTCATCCCAAGAGGCCAGAGCTGGCTCGGAGTGAAACTCTGTAAATCCCGAGGCTTTGGTGCTATTTCAGCCTCCTCAGAGCTGTCTGGAGGATTAAAACTCCTCCAGGGCTGCACAAGGCAGGAGAAGCCTTAAGGAAGCAGCAGTGCCCAAAACAGCCAGTCAAACCAAACAGCACTAGGGTTGGACTCTGAGCTTGGGACTGGCTCAGCTGGAGGCACAAATGGTACAGCTGAGGGACCCCCAAGCTGCCACCTGAAAACAGGGACCATTTACAGCCCAAACAGCACCATGTGTTTCCCTCCAGCACATCCACTCCCTTCTTCTGTGCCTGGGTTTGATTTGAGAAACAACCCCAAGGAGAAGAGAGGAATTCGACTGTCCCCCCTTGCAGGAATTTCGAATTTCACCCTTTTTTGGGGACTTCTGTGGAAACTCCAAATTGACAAACAAGGTAGAAAATAAAAGCGTGGTGACTTGGTATTCCCCTGCTGTCTGCCTCTTCCTCCCACCTCTTGCCTCCTGATCTCTCCTGTATTTCTGCTGTGAGAGACTCTAAGCTGGATTTGCCTTACTTAGCAGGTCCAGATCATGGGGCTCAGAAAAAAAAACCTTGATGACTGATGAATACAAAATATGGACTAATTCTCCAAAGGAGGAAAGCCAAGCAAAAATGCCTTTTTTTCGCCCTTCTGTGGCTCTAGCCCCTCAAAGTTGCTTTGCTGCCCTGGGCATGGGGTTAGAAGGTTGCTTGCTGTGCTTGCTGTTGCAGCAAACAACTGGAAAAATGTGTGGTTTTCTGCTCAGGGGAAGAATTGCTGCCTTTAGCTCAATAAAGTCCCCAAATGTGGTATGTTAAACATCCCTCCCTCGCGCCATGGAGCTTTTTCCTTTTCCAGAATGGAAATAAAAATGCAAGTGCATCTGAAACCCATCACTTTGCATTTTAAAAAAAAAAAATCATTAAAAACATTTAAAAAGACAGGTCTCCCCATGAATATTGACACTTTTTTGGGGGTAGTTCTGTCTGATTTGTACCCAGGGAGCTGCTTCTCTGCTTCTTCCCATCACCTGATCTCAGCTCTTGGCACAGCCTTTCTGGGAGGAAGATGCCCTGAGAATTCCATACAGAAACCACAACGGGAAGGATTTGAAATCCCTGGGGCTTTATGAAATGCTTTCAGGAAACCACAAATGCACAGAATATCACACATTCACAGGAAACTGTGCCTGCACAGGAGAAAAATAATGCAAAGAACAAAAATGAAGGAAGTGAGGAAGGTTTTCTGATGCCCTAAAATTGAAGGGGAACAGGTGCCAGCAAACAGTGCTTTTATCTTCAGCACTGCCAGCAAGGACAGGACTTGGTTGCTCATCTCAAACAAAAGCTGCTGGACAAGGGGGTGTGTGGATGCTGAGGAATTCAGAGGAATTCGCCTCCACATCACCAGGGACTTTGGACTGGGAGAGCAGCTCTGCACTGCCAAAGGCAGGTGAACAGGGCTCTGGATTCTTCTCCCAAGGGGATGTCCTGAGGTGCAGGGGATGTCCTGAGGTGCAGGGGATGTCCTGAGGTCGGGATTTTCAGAACTGTTTACAAAGTGCTTATCTCCCACCTCCTGAAGAGGACATCCTCTAAGCTGTGGGGATCTCCCAGAAAGCCTGAGCACCTCGTTTTCCTCATCAGCAACCCTAAAATTCGGAGAGACTGAGCTCCACTCCGTGCTCCCTCCCTGCAGCCACAGCGTGTCCCTTGGAGGAGGGTGACAGGATCCTCCAGCCTGTGTTTTGGGTCAGTCCCATGACATTCCCTACAAATCCCAGGGTGTGCCTTGCTTCCTGGGACTGTCAAGCACTTTACAAGTAAATAGGATCCCTAATCCCCAAGAGGTGGAGCAGGAGCTCCTCTAACCCCTCCGTTGGTGCTGGGCCGCTGTTGACCCCGGACCAGGAACGTCACAGGGCCAGAGATAAGGAATAAGCAAGACCCTGTGGCCCAAATTCCCAGGTCACCCAGCCCCGAGTGATCTGCTGGAGGAGGGCTGTAGCAAAGTTGAGACCCAAATCCTCCTGAACCATAGAATAGCTCACCACCCTCACTGTAAAACACTTCTTCCTCTATCCAGCCTAAATCAATCCTCTTTTCTATGAATACAGAGGTAAACAGGAGAAGGAAGGACGTCAGTCTAGGAAGAAATAGGCCAAGCAGGTTGAAATGACAATAACTTTAAAGCAAGAAAGCAGGACAGCTAAATTCTTACTTAAAAACGAGAAACAAAGAGGTGATGACCAGATTTGACAGGCATTTAGTACAAAACGTGTTCTCTTCCTCAGAAAGTGCAAATGGCACAGCACAAGTCCTCTCCACATTAACCCAGTGGCTCAGGAGCCCCTGCAGCCCCCACACCACGCTGGTGATGGGTCTCCCTTGCCAGACTTCAGGCCTGGGCATGGCTGGAGCAGCAGGAAAGGTTAATTCTCACTGACAGCTTTATTTGGGTAAGGAGACCTTCCTTCCACCACCTCACTCTCTTTTGTGTTGGCCAGCACAGAGCATTAGAGGCATCAGGAGCAAGGAAAGCCAGGAAGGAGCCAAACCACTGGCCACTGGTGGCAGTAGGAAGGAAGGGGTACTGATCACTTCCTAGCAGGTCACGCTAAAACTGGCCTCACCAAAGATCTGCTGAAGCCTATTAGCCAAGGCACATCCTGGGGCAAATCCTCTTAGAGCAGTGGAGGTGAGAATGGAGCTGATGTTACCCTTCCCAGCGCCGCAATCACAGAGAGCCAGGGCTGGGAAGGGGTATTAAGGGGTCAGCAGGGCCATGCCCTTTATCTCAAGGAAGGATCAAGTCCATCCATGTCATGTGTCACCAGGCAGACATGGTGTTAACATGCTCTGAAAACTCTCTACGATGAAGATGCCACAGCCTTTCCAGAGAATTTATACCCAGCCCAAATTCTGCCCCAAATTCTCAAGGCTGTGATTAGGCCCAGGGCATTTGTTCCCATCCAGTACGGGCATGAAGACAAGATAATTCCCTTCTCTGTGTCTGTCTCCATGTCTTTATATATCCTGTCTCCTCAACCCACAGTTCTGCAAGCTCAAACACGTTTATTTGATCAGTTGGGTCCAGCAAAACCTCCCCCAGGATGGGGGCTTGTGTGCACATACACCTGTGGGTGTACTTTGTGTGTGGGTTTTGATGATCATCTCAGCTTCTGGAGCTGGATGACAAGGGGGCCACGAGGGCTTCCACGAGTCTGAAAGAGCTGCTGGAAAATGGCCTGTGGAAATTGTAGAAATGATGTGTTTCCCACATCTCGAGCCTCCCCACCTGTCTTTGGAGGCTGGTGCTGTCCCAGGGCTGTCTGGTTGCCAGCAGAGAGGTTTGAGGAGTTCACAGGGAAGGAAGCCTTGAGGAAAATTCACTCTCCATCACGGGCAAGAGCTGAAAATGCTCATTTTTAAAGAAGCATAACGTGATGCTTCCTAAAAGATCATGGAAGTCTCCCACCTTTCAATAAGGGGAAACTACTTTTCCCTGTTATATTTAACCAGTTTCCCACATCTCATTTCCCCACGCCCTTCTTGAAGAAGAAAGCAAACATAATGGAGAAAAACACTAAAATCACCTTTTTGGGGGGGTGGGAGTGGTGTGTGTGTGTGCCAATTCTTGTTTCACAAAACCCCCTGCGACTGGGTGTGCTGGTTTAAAAGTTAACCAGCAGGGGGAATGAACTCAACTCAAAGGAGAGATTATAAGTCAGAATAACAATTTATTAAAATAATACAGTAAGTACAATAATACAAACAAACAATTGGTCTCAACCCACAAAACCCCAAATGTATAACCCAGTGCCCTGGGGCCTGAACAAAGTGGTGTTCCTTGGGCCCTGTTTGAGTCCAAAGTAAAGGGAGAGGGGAAGAACCTGCTGGTGGGAGAGCTGCTGCAGTCTGGCCAGAACTGGTGATCGCAGTCCAGTGGTGGTCTAAGTCTGGTTGAGAGCGATGAGATGCAGCCGTCCTCTGGATCCCACGAGTGGGTTGAAAAATGTTCCAAAACTCCAAGATTATATATCCTCCAGTTCAGGCAGGAATGTTCAGTGCTCCCCTCAGGGCGGGGAGTTCCACAAAGGGTGTGAGGACAGAAACATCCTCCTATCTCACAGGCCTCTTAACACCTAGTTTATAGCCTGAGGAGTCAGGCTCTATGGGCAGAGGGTGCGAATAGTCTATTGACAACAATAGTCTAGTTTCTGGGAAATGACATGGAAGGCTATAGAATACAGTTTTGGGTTACACCCACCATGATGAACTGATCTCAGCTGTCCTAACTAGGACACTGGGTTCCAAATGGAGCTGGTTAACTGTCTATTACTAATTCTCCAGTGCTCATTCAGCACAGGGACCAAAGTTCTTTGGCCATACAGTTAATTTTTAGGTGCTCTAATTTTAGACTGTAGCTAGGCAGCTCTACCCTGACTTGCAGCCAACAGCCAAAATCTGGCTTTGCTCTGTGACTTGCATAAATCTTCCTATCTGTCTGGTGGGGAAAAGCGAGGGTGGGACTTTTTTTAAAAAAATATACATTTCTATGTTTTATTTTGGTTTTAATGCCCTCCAGCACAAAGCTCACTGTGAAGCCTCTCTTGCAGTTTTGCCCTGAACTTTGCTTCCACTTGTGAAAAAAAAAAAAGAAAGGAGGTGTAAGTGCAGCTTAGAAGGAGAAGAAATGGCTACACTTCAAAACCCTCTGTAACGTTAAATAACTTTTAACTCCATGAACAGAAAAAGGAGTGTTGTGAAAACAGCTGATTCCAGCTCTGGGCACCGAAGGGGTTGTGCCATTAACCAGGGAGTGTCACAGGACACTGCCCAAAATAGTGACTGTGGCCAAACTGAGCAGGGAGCTCTGCAGGGTTGGTGCTCCTACCCCACACTGAGAAAGGAGACAGGACCAGTGCATGGAAGAAGTGTGGGGTTTCTGGCCCATCTCTGGTGATGGGCCAGTCTGGGCTCCTAAAAACACTCCAGCAGACTCCAAAGCAGGGGCAGAAAAGAGAGTCCAGGCACTGCTGTGCCCCTGAGGTGACAGAACGTTTGCACCAGAACAAACAGGACCTGCAGGATCCCACCAGAAGCCACGGTCAGGAAGCAGCAGAGACCAGGGGTAGCCCTGAAGCTTATGAACTCAAGGCTAAGGAAAGGGGTGAAGGACCAGGTGTGGAATTCCTACAACCACCTAAACCTGCGCTGTTCCTTCAGAGGGATTCAGCAGCTCAGTTCCCCAGCAACCTGTGCCTCAGTTCCCCCCTCCGTGCCCAGGGCTCACACAGCCTTGGGGTTTATGGGAAGCTCTGTAGGGAGGCAGGTGCTGTGTGGGGAGGTGGGAACACACCCTGAGCTCAAGATTCAGCTCATCGCTCAGGCGAGGTCTAAGCCAAGAGCACACGTCCATAAACATCAGCTGGAACCAGAACTGTTCCCATTTAGGCAGGAAAAAGGAGGAAGGAACCCTCCACTGACTTTCTGCCACCTCAGCACAAAATGTTCAACACACCCCGGGGGAGGTGATGGATGGGCCTCCCCGAGGGCAGGGGCACAGGTCTGGGGGCACCCTTGTTTGTGTGTCCCTCCCCAGTGGCACGTGGGGGCTCAGGTTGCATTTTGGGCTTGCTGGGAGTAGTTCCTGCCCTCCTGTGCCTGAATTAACTGGCAAAGGAAGGGGGCACAGTGTCTTGGAGGGAGAGCAGGGAGCACTGCAGGTGACACGCAAGGCAAAGGGGGCACAGACAGTCACGTTTATGGCAGGGAGAAAAACAACCACTGCAGGAGTGAGAAAGGGGCTTGTCGCTGTTTTTCCTGCTTGGCAACCTGACAAAAGCAAACCTTGCTGGCTCCTGACTGGGGTTCAAACTCCTTGTGAAATCCCAGCTCTTATGGTCTGGTTTGCCCTTTGTGTCACTGGAGATTCGCCATCGCTCCCAGTGGGGGGATGTCACGGGTCAGAGGAGGGGACAGGGGGACAGCAGACACGACCTGGAGGTCCCTGTGGTCTGCTGGGACACAATTCGGCAGCACAAACTTCGTGTGCTTGCAGAGCTCCGTGCAGGGCTTTCCCTCTCCGTGAGGATGCAAAGAGAGCAGACCTGATTTCCAACCTGAATTCATCCCCCTGCAGACCTCGCAGGAGGGGCTGGAGTGTGCTCAGGGAAGGGAACGGAGCTGGGAAGGGGCTGGAGCACCAGGAGAGGCTGAGGGAGCTGGGGGGGCTCAGCCTGGAGAAAAGGAGGCTCAGGGGGGACCTTCTGGCTCTGCAACCCCCTGACAGGAGGGGGGAGCCAAGAACAAGGAACAGGACAAGGGGAAACGGCCTCGAGCTGTGCCAGGGGAGGGTCAGGCTGGATACTGGGGAAAACTCCTTCATGAAAAGGGTTGTCCAGCCCTGGCCCAAGGCAGAGGGGGAGTCCCCATCCCTGGAGGAATTTAACAGCCCTATGCATGTGGCACTTGGGGACAGGGGTGAGCAGTGGCCTGGGCAGTGCTGGGTTGACAGTTGATGATCTCAGAATGCTTTTCCAAAACCTAAATGGTTTTGTGATTCCACAAAATAAACACTGAGCTGAACCTGATCACTGACCCACATTATGGTCTCCTCCACAGGGGTGGATCCATCATCCTCTTAGTGAGCTCAGGAGCAGAAACCAGGAAGAAAAAGCCCTTTTCAGATGCTGTGGTTGCACTCCATGTAGAGATGGCTGGATTGATGGACAACCCTGGGAGCTGTAAATCCTGGGTTTTTAAGATGTGTATTAACCCTGGAAACAAAAATCTACTAAAAATAATAATATTGCCCTGAAAGAGGAAACTTAAAAATCCATAAGCACAGGGTTAACCACAGGCAGGGAAATCTCCATGGTTTTAAGTCAGAGAAGGAGAATTACCAGGATAGATAAGGCCTCCTGGGGTGCATGTGTTCTGACGTGCCAAATGCAGGCAGTTTCTTACCTGATCCAAACCTCTGGCCCCTGGATGAAAACATTGGACACTGATGCTTTGAGAGCAGGGCATTTTGTGCCACAGAAAGAGAGCTACAGAGCTGCACACCAACTGCTGACTCAAGGTACTGCAAATCCTCCCCACGCCTTGCAAATGTTTCTTCCAGTCCCTGAATAGAGGTGGGAAGGGAAAAACAAATGTGTCCTCAAAAGCTTTTATTCAACAGGCATCGCCCCAAAAATTAAAAAAAAACAAAAAAGGCATTAAAAAATGTGACTGTGTAAGGGTGCATTGCTGCTCTGCTGCGAGATTCTGTTGCTGCTAAAATCCAGAAATAAAGGAGTCTGAAACTATTGTGCATTGTTCTTGGCTGCAGGGAACTGCAGGACTGGCTCCTGCCCGTGTTACTCTGTCCACAACCCATGTTTTGCAGGCTCAGGTGGAGGAATAGGAGGGTGTTTGAAAGGGTGTTATTGTCCAAGAATAATCGTGCCAGACACACAGGGTAATAACAGACAGGGCTGTGTATCTCCTGCACCAACCCAAGCACCAAGAAAACAAACCAGGGGCTCTTCCAAACCCTCTGTGGAAGCGGCAGTGGGTGGTGGTAAAAGGCATCCTGGGGGAACAGAGCCAAGGCTCCTAGTCTGTTCTTTGGGACTGTTTGCTGATTTCCAGAGACCTGAATGGGAGAGACAAAAAAAAAAAAGGTTGTAGGACACATACTGGTGGAAGAAGTGAGGTGGGAGCTGGATGGGCCCTGTGTCAGTCACAGAGTCCCAGGATGGGTTGGGTTGGAAGGGACACTAAAGATCATCCAGTGCCCCCCCCTGCCATGGGCAGGGCACACCTTCCACCAGCCCAGGTACTCCAA
>NW_021940498.1:4833060-4834529 GCF_001715985.3 Manacus vitellinus | reverse complement strand
CAAGGCCAGGTTGGATGGGGTTTGGAGCAACCTCAGAGAGTGGGAAGTGTCCCTGCCCGTGGCAGGGGGTAGGACTGGATGGGCTTTAAGGTCCCTTCCAACCCAGACCAGTCTGTGATTCTGTGATCAGGATTCAGAGAGTTTGCACCAAAATATATAAAAAGGTGCCTGTAGGTCAACAGAAAGATGATGGATCTGGAGAGAAGGTGATCCCAGCACACAGACTTTTCTCTCTCTGCCTCTCTCGTGCTGTGACAACTCACCACTATGATTTTCTGCAGGTTTTTATTCCAGTTACAATAAGAAGTGATGCCTCAGCCCTCCTTTGCTTGCAGATAACTTTATTTAACTCTGCAGGGGACACAGGCAGGGGAACACTCCCCTTTCACTCAGCAGTACTGCAGAGGAGATTTATTTCTGTTCTGGGCTCCCTTTTGGAGGTCCCAGCCAAGACTTGTTGGGCAAGACCCTTTCTTTAGACAAGCTCTTGCAATTTTACATTTTCATACAGATTTCAACAGGCCATTACAAGTGTTCACAGCCCTGTGGCCAAATGGGGAGAGAACAAGTCCTGGTGCCAGTTTGACTCAAAAAGCCGGGGATGGGAACGCCTCAGGGGACTGAGAAACAAAATAAACCACTCTTCCACCTCTGAGTGGCAGATTTAAGCTCACCACAGCAGAAAATACGACATGGGGTTTTTTTGCGAAACACGCTGGTAGACACATCTCTTTGGGCCAAAAAGTAGATGTTGGAAAAAAGCTGCTGACTCGAGTGGGCACGGTCCTGCTCCCACCCAAAAAACTAGTCAAAAGTTGAAGCCTTTTCGGGGGTGTTTCAGTGGTTGTTGGTACCTGTCCTCCACGGGTGAGGAGCTCCATGTGCTCCTTGCTTTCCATAGGCTTTTCCTTGAGGCATGTTAAAGTGCTTCTTAAATACAGATTATTCCATTTTGTGCAAATTGCAGAGGAGGAAAATGAAATTTGGGAAGGGGTGGCAGCCTGATCCTTTGTCCAGAGCTGTAGCAAAGTCCCCCCCTTTACCAGCTGGGCTGGAAAAGACCCTGTTATAAAGAATCTGGTTCAATCTCATGGGAGCTGGGACGGACCCACCTGATCTCAGAAATCTCTTGGCAAGTGCAGCTACATTAAAGCCTTGGTTCAAACCTAAATAACCCCTTGTTTCTTAGGGATCCCTTGAACAGACCCTTGAACGTGTCGTTAGAAGGAATGAGGCTTGGTCAGTGGTTTGGGCACAGGGTGCCCGGAGAGGCTGTGGCTGCCCCATCCCTGGGAGTGTCCGAGGACAGGTTGGAGCAACCTGGGCTAGTGGGAAGTGTCCCTGCCCATGGCAGGGAGTTGGAATAAGATGATCTTTAGTGTCCGCTCCACCCCACACCGTTCTGTGATTCTCTGTGGCAGGGAATGACACGCTCTGCAGAGGGGATGGGGGAGCCGCCCTTACTTGTC
>NW_021940498.1:4806504-4832593 GCF_001715985.3 Manacus vitellinus | reverse complement strand
TGATGTCCCCCCCCGTTAGGATTTTGGCGGCAGGAGCGATTGTTCGAGGGGGAAGAGGAAGGGGAAGAGCGATGTGCAATGGCGGGGAGGCGGCTGCGGCTTTTCTGGGGTTGAGGATTACAAGTCTTTGCGCAGGTTCTGTGTTTTAAGCGAGCTCGGAGGCTCCGGGCTGAGCTCCGGGGGCTGCTGGAAAGGGCTCTGCTTGGCCCAAGCGAGTTTGCACCTTGGCAGAATGTGGGCTTGGGTCACTTGCTTATAAACGAGCCTTTCCCCCCCCTTTCTGCGGTGGTAGGAAGAGAAGTGTAGTAGCTTTATAAACGCTGCATGGCTGGTAAAACTCAACCGCAGCCTTATTTTCATAGAATCACGTAGGTTGGAAGAGGCCTCTTAAATTTATCAAATCCAACCGGTTTGTAATCCTGCGGTCCCACCCCTACATCAACAGGAGAGGGGAAAGAAGCAACACGTTGCTATTCGTTGTTGCTTTACAAATGGGGAGCTGAAGGCTCAATGTTCAGCGAGTGGTCGTGGCAAGAAGTCCCTCCGAGTTGGTTTTTACAGCTCTTGGTGCCGGTAAGCGACTTGTGAGAGCAGTGGGAAGGGTGTCAGTGGCTGACACCCATCGTGGGCAGAGCTGCCGCGGACACCCAGCGCTTCCCTGCACGCTGGGACATGTTGGGTGAAGGCTTCGGAGGCAACGCAGGGAATCCCGAAGCACAGGCTCCCTTGCCAGCTTGTAAAGGCAGCTCGGAGGATCCTGCAGGAATAAACTCAGCAGGTCTGGGCGTTTTGCCGGGCAGAGCTCTGTGCCCGTCCTGTAGGGGTGCTTGTCTGCGGACAGAAGTCAGGGTTTGCAAACAGCGGGGGCTTTGCATGAGAATGCGCTCGGACAGCGATTTACCCCGTGACTGGGGAGGGTCCTTGAGTGATCGCTGCGTTGTGAAAAGCTTTCCGCCCTCAAAAAGCAAGCTGCTAATTCCTCCTGGGCTGAGGAGACCTGTGAAATGGCTCGTTGATTAAGCAAACCATTAGCAGAGCTGAAAGGACTTGGACCTGGCGAATTAACCCCTGAGCTCTTGCTTTCGCACCGAGTCCCGCGGGCAGAGCTGCTGGTGCTCGCGTCTGCCAGAAGGATCCTAGACATGGATCTGAAGGATCAGCTGTGAACCGAGCGGAGAGAAAACCCGCCTGTGTTTCCTGTGCTCATATCTGCTCCTTAAAATAACTTCTCCCGCTTACACAACTAGCAGAAGGCAAGCGATGTTTTTGAGTTGAGAGAGGGCACTTGAATTAGCAGCACCTGAACTGTTAAATTGAGGGTTAACAGCGAGCCAAGAGCAGAGAATAAATAATTCAGGAGACCTATAAAATATGTAGGGCTGGCCTGGGACCTCAGCGGCCACCTTGTTGGCACTGGCATGTTAATGATGGATCTGGGACACGTGCATTATTCAAAATGGAGTGTGGTTTAGGGACAGTGATTGGCCTCATCTCTAGATAATCCCGATTAGCGATGGAAAGCTGTCTTAACTCTCCGCAGGTCAGTTTTCCTCTGAGGTGCCTCGTGGGGGTCTTGCAGTGATATTTATGCTTTTTAACTTGTTTCTGGTTTCTGCCCGGGGAGGCGGGAGGTGTTGCCTTGGCGACTGCAGCATCCACCCGCACAGCCCTTGCCGGGGCTGCAGCCTGGCCACGGGCAGCAAAGCACGGGACCAGCTTCAGAGCCTGGCTCTTCAAAGCAGAGCCCAGGTGGCTCGCAGAGGAGCCCTGGCTCGATGGTTTGGGGGCTGGTGATGTGGGACCCTGCAGATCAAAGACTGGCAGAGGTGCAGCAGTTTGTTTGTGAGGCCTCATGTCCTGCTGGCTCATGTTGGAGAACTTCCCCACTACAGAGGATGTTTAGAACAAGCCCACTAGACATTTTTTTCCCTACCTCCCTGAATATTTTTTCCAAGTATCTCACCTGTGTGAAGGGCTGATTTAGGTAGGGTGAGTGTCTGAGTGGCTCATCCTGCCCTTCAGTCCTACTGCTTCCCTGGCATGTGGCTTTGCCCCAGTGCCTGTGACTTTGGCTGAATTAAGTCTGATCCTGTTTAAAAACAAGCAAAAAGCCTCCAAATAAACAAATAACCCCTCAACAAAATAAACCAACGTTCAGGCATCTGCCTCTCTCTCCATCCCTGTGTGTACTCAGGGTAACTTTTTTGGATACCAACCCGGTATTGCAAAAATCAGAGCGGGTCTTGGACCAGTGCCCAGGTTGGGATGATGCTCTGACACACCTGGGGTGGGCAGGAGGGGTTGCTGTCTCCTCATCCTGCCCCACTTTGGCCACGGGCTGTTCAGGAGCTGTCTCCCTGTGTTTGGCAGAGCAGCAGGGAGGTGTCTCATCCTCCCTCTCCCGAGGGAGGATTCCAGGAGCATGGAAGGACTGTCCTGTGCTGAAGTGTCTTTGCTGATCTTGCTCCATCCGTCAGAAGTTTGGGATGAGGAGGGTGGCTTTGCTTAGCTTTGCCTTGGAGTTAGTCTTAGGCTGCACCTGAGGTTTAACAGACCTCCCTTCTGCTCGGGGGTGGGGCATCCTGGGAGCTCCTGTTTTGGGGGCACAGCATCCCCGGGCTGCTCTGGGGTGTCTCCTGCTGAGCCCTTCCCGCAGAGCCCCCGTGTGCTCTGCTCACACCCATGAGCTGCAGCAGGAGGGTTCATCTGCTCCTGTCCGGAGCTGTGAAGTCTTGCTGACTTCAGTCTAAAGGTATTGGCTGGTCTGGGGCAGCTGGGCTTCATGGTGACGTCCCTTTAACCCCACCACAGCTCTGAGCATGCAGATTGAGGGCCAAGTTCAGTGCTGTGAGTAAATGTGGAACTAACCTGAGGTAAATGCCCTACCAGGTTTGTTTGTTTGGTCTGGGGAATCCCAGCTCCTTCCTAACATAAATATTAGGATATAAATGTTGTCGTTGCATGTCCCTGTTAATGGCGCTGTTGATCTCCAGTTGTAGACACTCTTTCCTGCAGATGACATGGGATTATTGAGGAGCTTCCTGGGACAGGAGCAAACTGGTCTAAAGCTGTGCACAGGGCAGGATAACTACACCCTGCTCTGGTTACTTATTATTTTCCTAAGAAATTGTTCCCAGTCTAGTGAATATGCTTGTGCTTGGGGCATCTGAGTAAAACCCAAGACACAGAAGAACTTGTGTTGCTCAAGGGGTTTTACAGGTGTAAAACACCTTGTAGCAGCTTGCTGTGTGGACTCTGCTCTAGCATGGGAGGCTGGGTCCTCCTCAGCATCCTACTCTTGGTGTGTTTATTTGTCTAGCTTTGTTATGCCTCCAATTTCAGTTTCTGTGCCGAATATGTGGCTCAGAATGTCCATTCGCACCTTATGCTTTGACAGATTTAACTTGGTTTTCCTCTACATAATCTGTGTGATGCAGTTTAATTCCTGGCCAAGAGTTAACATGCTAATTGTCTGGAAAAGGTGGCAGATGAAGCTTGGCTTTTAACAAGTGTTCAGTGTATTTTTAACTTGTCTGTAACACTTGTGCTTCCCCTCAGTTAGTTTCTCCAGCTGCGTTTAATTAAGTGCTGTGAACTGGGGTTTTTCTGGTGCCCAGGTGTGAAGTCCTGTTTGCTTCCACCCCTGGGGTCCTGGATTCTGCTGAGGTTTTAATGTGTGAAGGGTGTTTGGTGTGGGCCCTCAAAAGGAAGGGTTTTCTCTGAGTGCCCAGAACACAAGTGTCAGTGTTGGGTCACTCTGCTGGAGCTGAGTGCCAAAAAAACCTCATGTGTCTGACTTGTCCTAGCTCTTCTGCTCTGTCACCAGCACCTGGCCTGGTTCTCCAGAGCAGGGAGAATCTTTCCAAAAACGCCTCCTGGCTCCTGCAGCTGGAGGGGAAAGGAGGCAAGGCATGGGTGGAGGGTTGAATACACAAAGTGTTGGGTCTGCCCTGATGTGCACAAGGCTCAGGACTGGCTGGGAAGGGCAGCTCAGCCCTGCCTTCTGTAACTGCCCATTGATGCACTGGGTTCATCTGGGTGTGCAGGTTTGGTGCAAAGGTACATGCTTGCAGGTGACTCTGCCCATCCCCACAGTCCTCTTCATTGCCATTGGACTAACCATCCTTAACTGGGAATTAAATGTTAATATTATTCAGTCCAATGGACTTTCCTGGGGGGGATCCTGTTCCCTGGGAAGGATGTCTTTGCTTTCAGCAAATAACTGACCCAGGACACCACTTGTCCAAGGGCAGGTGCTCAGAGCTGTCTGCCAGAGCAGCTCCCTGTGTCCAGAGGAGCTGACACAAAAAGCTGGATGTGGCTGGGCAAACAAGCTGACAGGTTTACTTGTGCTACCCAATACTGTCTATTTGCAGGGCTGGCAATGCCTACGATGTGTTAAAGCATCCAGACAATGCTGCAGTCCAGATTCTCATCTGGAGGGGTAAACAGTTGTTCCCTTTGGGAAGAGGAGAGGGATTGAGCTGATCCAAGGCTGCAGTGTTGGGTTTACCAAGCCAAAGATGTTTTGGTGGTGCGAGTGCAGGTGTTGGAAGGATCTAATTACACAGGGCTGGGCTTTTATTGTGGGTCAAAAGTCATCTCTCAGACTTCTGACTTATTTTGAGGACACAGACATATGGCTGGTGACACCACTACTGCTGCAAGCTTCTTTTTAACTTGTATCTGGTTGTCCTCAGACTTAATACTGCACTATGTTACCTTGTAGAGAACTGTTCTAGCTCTGCCTCATCCTGGATTAGTGCTGCAGGTCTCAGTTTGTGGTGATATGATCTATCCTTGCCTAAATCTTGGAGTGGCTAATGGCCAAGCCATTATCAGGGTTGTTCATTCAGCAGGGACTAAGCAGAGCCAAGGGTCTGAGCTGGGTGGGCTGGCTCTGGATTTAGGCTGCAGCCTCTGCTGTGGCTTCCCAGGGATGGGGCATCTGCCCCCTCTCTGGGGAACCTGTGCCAGTGTTTCACCACCCTCTTTATCTAATCTAAATCGACCCTTGTTCCTGTGAAACAGATGCTTCACTATTTAGAGGATGTGTCAGTGAAAATTTCTTTGTGGGAACTACCAAAAATTCTCTGCCTGCTTTTATCTAGAGAAAGAGCTGGTTTCAGTCACTTCCACTGGACTGAGTGTGAGTGAGCACTGGCTGTGGCATCACCACTGGCAGGGTCATGTCAGCAAGGACTGAACCCATTCAATGTGACAGCTTCTCTCATGTTCCTTCTAATAACAGGCTGACCCTTAAACAGAAAATGAAGAATGTAAATAAACCTGGTTGGAGCTTGATTTGCATTTTAGCCAGTCACCATAGTGCTTTTAAAATAAAGAAGTGAAGGAAAACCCACTTGCAAGTGTTTCTTTCTGGAGGCTGTTGAGCATATTGGCAAAAACCAGTGGGTGGTTCCTCATACAGAAAGCAAGTCTTTCACTTCAGTTTTTTGGTTTTCTGCCCCCTCGAATACCTTGAGCTTTTTCAGCCGTGGCTTTCAGCTCCTTCCTTCCCCATTTACTGCTCTAGGGACACTGTAAGAGTTTTCCTGCCCCCTGGAGCTGTGGATCCTCGGTGTGGCAGGTCGAGGTGTTGCTCAGCCATCTCCTGGGCTGTGCTGGAGCACAGAGCTTTCCTGGAGCAGCCCGTGGGAGTTGTGCAACACGGCTGCTGAGGGTGGGTGGCACAGCTCAGCCCCACAGCCTGGTGCCTGCCTGTGGTTGGAGGCAGCTGATCTTCGTCTCCAGTGAGCTTGTGGGTTCTGCTCTTATCAAACACCACTTCCAGGAACTGGCAGCCTGAGGTGAGGGTGTGTTAGGGACGTGTGTTAACATCCTCTGTGCTTTTGTGGCCAAGTGAAGAGAGCTGTGCTCAGGTGGGAGCTGATGTTACCCATTAATCCCCTCCAGTGTTCCCAAAAGAGCTGGATGTGTGCAGAGGGCAACCTTTCCCCTGCCCCAGCATGGGAAGTCTTGCTCTAAAAGCAGATTGCACATTGATTTAAGACCTCTTATTTTATGAGCTGGACTTGTATGATTCTATCTGAAAGGAAAACGTTGTTCCCTTTGCTCAGTGTGCACATGTAACTTTATTTCTTTAATTTTTCCCCCCTCAGGCACAGGATCGAACATTCTTTCTGCTCTGCAGGATTTGTTCTGGCTGTCGAAATCTAAAGTAGAGAAACAGCTCCAGATCATCTCTGTGCTGCAATGGGTTCTGACTTTCCTTATCATGGGTAAGTAATGCCTTCTGGCCTAAGGCAAAGCTATTTTTGCTTTAATTCTGGAAGAATTTTAGTGCAAGAATGTCAACTGTTACATTAATTCCTGGATGTGCACTGCAGCGGGGGTGTGTGTGTGGATATTGTAAGCCACAGCTACATACTGGGATATTTTTGGCAACAAATGACTTTTTACCTGGCTCTAGAAAGTCATAGGAGCTGTGGAAAGACCGACTGATGTCCAGCTCATGTCTGTGTCTACCCTGCAAATCAGACTGGAGCAATTGGATATCTCTTGCCTGGGTCACTCCTGGGAATATCCACAGAGATTTCTTAGAAGCAACTGGTAACTGATGCAAGTGACTGCAACAGGAGAGCCTTCCTTTGGCTTGGTCTCCTTCCAGGAGGCACCAGAGCTGGGCAAGGAGTGTTTGTGTTAGACCAGAACAGACTGTTTGTCTCTGGGCTATGTGGAACCTCAGGCTGCTCTACTCCACTGTGCTGTTGATAATTGAACTGGAGAAGGATGCTCAGTGCAGGCATCGAGTCTTGTTCTTGGCTGGTGAAGCAGCTGGAAATATGACAGAGACACCTGGAGACACCCTGAAGGGAAGGCTGAGGTTCTCCAGAGCTCTAGAGGAAGCTGGATCATAAGGAGTTTTTAGCTAAGTCCAGTTCGATTGAGGATTGGTGACATCAGGCTGAGACTGCAGCACAGAGGGGTCAAAAGGCAAGGGGTGTAAATGGAGAACCAAACCTGAAGCAACCTTGTCTTCTTGTCTTTCCTGGACCCCTGCAGGTATTGCTTGCACTTTAATCCTCATGTACATCCTGTGCACAGATTGCTGGGCCATCGCTGTTCTGTATTTAGCCTGGCTGGTGTTTGACTGGAATACACCAAAGAAAGGTAAATATTGCAGAACAGATCCTTGCTGTTTAAGTGCACATATTTAGACAAAGAAGCACTTCCTTGTAATGGGTGACTTCCCTTCTTAGTGGGACTGAGTGTTCAGTGGCTGAATCACTGACCAAAAGCATTTAAATGTCAGCCCTTGGCACGAGCAGTTTTACTGATGCTGATTACATTCACTAATGTCATGCCACTGCTGGCTTTTAGGAATGCATTTGTAAGGCTCAGGTTCTTTCTGCAGGTCAGGAAGATCTACATAAAGATTCCAGACCTTGCTGTGCTCTCCAGCTCCTGCAAGGATCAGGTTATGGTGTGGCTGTTAAGATGTGGCTCCTCTACAGAGTCAGTGCTGCTGCAAATTAAGCAGAAGACTTTAATTCAGAAAAAAAAAAAGCCTTGTAGAAACCAGGCCTGGAAAGCAGCAGTGGCAACAAGCTTTGATGGCAACTCCCTTTAAAGCCAGACTAGCACAGTTCTCCGTTGCTTCCAGGTGACTGAGATCATCCAGGATCTTGGCCTTTCCCAAAGGATGAGTCTGAGTGTTTCTAGTTGGAATTGTCTGTTGCCCAAGAACAACTGATTACCAAGCCAAGTTCTACCCTGACTTTGCAGTCAGGCCTTAATGAGCTGGAAGGGCCCTGAATTCCAGAGCATGGATTGTTCCTCCTGATCTCAGTGGAAGGTGCAGGTCTCCCACTCGAGGAATGAAAGTGTTGGTTCCTCTGGTGGGACAGCAAACCCTCTGGAGTCCTCTGGGCTTTTTTGATGGGCAACTGTGTGGAAAGAGCTTTAAAAAGATGTTGGGTTTTTTTCTCTTCAGGGGGAAGAAGATCCCAGTGGGTGAGAAGCTGGGCTATATGGAGGTACTTCAGGGATTATTTTCCAATAAGAGTAAGTAGCAGTTTAACTCTGCACATTGGGACTTCACTGTTTTAGTGCCTTGCTGCACCTGCACTAGTCCATGTGTGGCACTGAGCTGTCAGCAGGACGTGGCTCAGTGACTGTCACACTGCTGCCTGTGGCAGCTGGGCTTGGACAGTCTGCAGTGCATCACCAGGGATGGCAGCAGGGGTGGCAGAAGCTGCTGTTCCTGATGCTCATGCCAGACCCCCTGAGGCAATCTGGCCTGGAGCAGAGAGAGCAGGCTCCCTGTTCACCTCTCCAGCTTCTGTAGATACTGGCACAGGTTGCCCAGAGAAGCTGTGGCTGCCCCTGGATCCCTGGAAGTGTCCAAGGCCAGGTTGGATGGGGCTTGGAGCAAACTGGGCCTGTGGCAGGGAGTGAGAATGAGATCTTTCATGTCCCTTCCAACCCAAACCATTCTGGGATTCACTTCTGTGCTGCAGCAGAGTCCTGTGTTGTGTCTGACCTTAACTGTTCCCCTCGTAATCTCGCTCAGTTTTGGTCTCTTTTCCAGTTACACTGCTTCCCTGGGATGTATTTATACATTATTTATATATATATATATATATATACACACATAAAATAGCTGGGAGCCCTGTGCCCCAAGAGCCTGAGCCCTTCCCAGGGAGCAGTGAGATCAGCTCCTGAGTCTCTTTGCTTTGGGGAAGGGGGTTTCCAGCAGTGGGAAGAGCTGCAGTTCTCCAGCCTGTAACTTGCTCCCCACATGCCTGTGTTTTTCCTGCTGGTTCAGGTATGTTCAGACAGAGGTCAGGGCTGCTCTGGGACTGCAGGATTGGCTGAAGGGCTTGGAAGGGAGCAGATTGGGCTGGGAGGGAACTCGATCTCTTTGGAAGGGCACACAGCTGAAAGGACTATTATGTAAGACTGCTGGCAAGGTTTATTCAGCCTGAGTGTGAGGGAGGGACCTTGCCATGGCTTCTGAGCTACCTAGCCCCAAGATAGTCCAGCCTCAGAAAGGAACAGGGAATCCAATTCCAGCAGGATGCCAAAGCAGCTTACACTGGATTTCTCCTTTGCAAAGTCACTTGAACTCTCAGGGTGCCTGAAGGTGCTGCTGGTGAACAAACCTCTTGTTGTACTCTTAGAAACATGGAATCATTTGGGTTGGAAAAGACCTCTAAGAGCAAGTCCAACCATTAACCCAGGGCTGCCAAGTCCACCATGAAAACTTGCTGTTGTTAACAGGTAATTCTTGGCAAGCGTACGTGGAAAATTCACTTTGCCTGCACAGCCTGGGTCTCCTGGCTGAGGGAGAGCTGAGTGTGCTCTGCTGCTGGAGATGGTCTCAAATGTGTCTCCTAGCACCAAGGCCTCCGTGCTGCAGAAATCCCTGCTGAGGAATAAAACAGGCTTGGTTTTCCTTGGGACCTGATTCCACAGGGTCAGCGGTAGGGCTGGTCTGTTGTTTCCCCATTCCTTTGGCGGTGTGTTTATCCCTGTCTTTATGGAAACGTGCTCTGCACAAGCCCTGCAGGTCAGAGCCACTGTGGATGTTACAGGTTTGTCAAACAGTTGTGCTGGTTAAGTAGGTTTGGAGATGAGATGGGGCAGATAAACTGAACTTCTCGGCTGGTTTTTAGGTAAATAACTGCTCACAGTCCATCTGTGAGTACCTCTTGTGGCTGTCATTCCTTTGTCACTGAGGGGTGGAGTTGAACAAGGTTTATGCAGAGGGCAGAACATGAGGGCTGGCAGCTGGGGGTGGCTCCTGCCCCTGCTCTGGGGACACTGCTGGCAGCTGCGGGGTTGTCCAAAGCTGCTGCAGGAATCATAGGGAAGAGTTTGGGTTGGAAAGGGCCTTAAAGAACATCTCTTTTCAACCCCCTGCCATGGGCAGGGACACCTTCCACTAGCCCAGGTTGCTCCAAGCCCCATCCAACCTGGCCTTGGACACTTCCAGGGATCCAGGGGCAGCCACAGCTTCTCTGGGCAACCTGTGCCAGGGCCTCCCCACCCTCCCAGGGAAGGATTTCTTCCTCCTTGGTTTGCTGTGTCAGAGTAGCTGTGTGGGAATCAGGCTCTGCTCTGCTCTTTGTGCTGACTAGGCTGCTCTCACCTGAGTCTGAGACACCAGCAGGACTCTTGTACCTGTACCTGGAGATACCAGGCCATGTTTTGTAACACCAGGTGGGTTGGGAAAGCAGCCTGGATCTGGCTCAGTTACTCAGCACGAGCAGATCTCTGGGGCTCCAGGCAGCTGCTCTGACAGCAATAAGCTATTTTGGGGCACTGGAGGCTTAGGTTTGTCTGCTGCTTAGTGGCTGGGCTTGCAAATACTGCTTTAAGCTGAGCGGTGCAGGAGGAGCTGAGGAAGGTTCCAGGGAGCTATCCTGGAGCTGAGGGTGAGGGCCAAGCTCTGCAGGTGTGAGTGGTGCTGGGCTGGAGCAGCCAGGTCTCAGCAGCCTCCCCAGCACATCCTGCTGGTGTGAGGATGCCACGCTGGGGGTGCCCCCATCTAAAGGTCTTTTTTGGGTGAAAGAAGCCACCTGGGCATGTAAGCACAGCTGCTGCTTGTCAACAGCGCTTCAGATGGCAGGGCTGCTGCAGACCTTTGGCTCCCCTTTGTCAGGCTGTGAGCGCTTCAGGTGTGTGCAGGGAGACCTGCTCACTGAGGTGGGAGGGCAGGCAGCTGGCCAGAGCAGGAGTTGCTGCAGAAAGTGTGCTTTTTTCTCTCTCTGTGTTTGTCTGTACTCTGTGGCTTGCCTGGCTTCCTGGCAAAGCTCCTCCTCAGTTGTTGTACACAACTTACAGGATGGAGATGGAAGGGTTTGGTTGCTGTGTCCTAACCTGGGCTCGTGGAAGGTGTCCCTGCCCATGGCAGGGGGTTGGAACAAGATGAGCTTTAAAGTCCCTTCCAAGCCAGTGCAGTCTGGGATTCTGTGTGTGATGTAGTTTATAATACTGGGAGCCTGGAAGGGTCTTCAGGTCCTGGCCTGCCCTGCTGGGAAGGTGAGATAATTCATTCCAGAGCACTGCTGGGTGTGATGCAGCCAGTTGCAATTGTTGGGCTGTTTTGCAAGCTCAGTGCTCACTAGAGCTGCTGCTTGGATGCTGCAGGGCGGGCTCTGGTTCTCTGCTCTCTGCAGGCTCCTGTGGTCCCTGTGCTGCTCAGCTCCCACCCAGGGCACTGTTTGTCACCCTGCTCTTTGGCTCCTGGCTCTGAGCAGCAGTGGCCCTGCAGCCCCTTTCTGCACTCCTGAATGTGCCACTTGCTTGTCCTGTTCCTACAAATAAAATTGGCAAATTTATTTTTATTTTTGTTTCTTTATTTTTTTGTTTCTTTCTTTATTTTTATTTTTTTGTTTCTTTCTTTATTTTTATTTTTTTGTTTCTTTCTTTATTTTTATTTTTTTGTTTCTTTCTTTATTTTTTTTGTTTCTTTCTTTATTTTTATTTTTTTGTTTCTTTCTTTATTCTTTTTGTTTCTTTCTTTATTTTTATTTTTTTTGTTTCTTTCTTTATTTTTTTGTTTCTTTCTTTATTTTTATTTTTTTTTGTTTCTTTCTTTATTCTTTTTGTTTCTTTCTTTATTCTTTTTGTTTCTTTCTTTATTCTTTTTGTTTCTTTCTTTATTCTTTTTGTTTCTTTCTTTATTCTTTTTGTTTCTTTCTTTATTCTTTTTGTTTCTTTCTTTATTCTTTTTGTTTCTTTCTTTATTCTTTTTGTTTCTTTCTTTATTCTTTTTGTTTCTTTCTTTATTCTTTTTGTTTCTTTCTTTATTCTTTTTGTTTCTTTCTTTATTCTTTTTGTTTCTTTCTTTATTCTTTTTGTTTCTTTCTTTATTCTTTTTGTTTCTTTCTTTATTCTTTTTGTTTCTTTTTGTTTCTTTCTTTATTCTTTTTGTTTCTTTTTGTTTCTTTTTGTTTCTTTTTGTTTCTTTTTGTTTCTTTTTGTTTCTTTTTGTTTCTTTTTGTTTCTTTTTGTTTCTTTTTGTTTCTTTTTGTTTCTTTCTTTATTGGTAAATTTGTGGTTATCTGGCACTCAGACATTAACATTAGTTTTCTCTACACTATTGCACTAGTTTATTGCTTCTTAAAGTCAGGCTTAGGTCTGTGTGAAGAAATCTGTTCTTAGAGGGATGGCCCTTTTCTCCCAGAGCAGCAGGTTTGGGCTCAGGCAGCAGCTGGGAATGGGGGTGTGGGTGCAGTGCGGGGAAGGTCCAGCTTCATTCCCAGCATGGATTGTCCAGCTGGGATGCAGCAGGGACATGCTGACTGTGCCTCATCTGGGAGCACTGAGGCTCCAAGGAGCTGCAGAGACCTTGGAGGCTCAGAACAGTTGTAGTGTTGACAAATGGCAGCTACAGAAATGCCTTGGGGCATCCTGAGAGGGCAGCTCAGTGTTTGCTTGGTGAGGGGAGATGTGCAGGAAAACCAGCAGTGAGGGATCAGCTCCTAAGGAAGGCTACACTCGTGGAATCATGGAATGGTTTGGGTTGGAAGGGACCTTTTGAGGGATTCTAGTTCCAACCTCCCTGCCAAGGGCAGGGACACCTTCACTTCTGCTTGAGGATAGAAGTAAATGATTACAGCATTTCAAAAATTCCTGCTTCTAGATGAAATTTAGGGAGAGATGAAGGGTTACAGCATTTCAAAAATTCCTGCTTCTAGATGAAATTTAGGGAGAGATGAAGGGTTACAGCATTTCAAAAATTCCTGCTTCTAGATGAAATTTAGGGAGAGATGAAGGGTTACAGCATTTCAAAAATTCCTGCTTCTAGATGAAATTTAGGGAGACATGAAGGGTTACAGCATTTCAAAAATTCCTGCTTCTAGATGAAATTTAGGGAGACATGAAGGGTCTGCCTTCGGTGCTGGCAGGTCAGACCCTCCCTGGGCTGAGTTTGTGCATCAGCAGATCCAAGCCCTGCGGAAGGGCACAGACCTGTCTGATGTCTGGCAGTGGCCAGGCTGACTCAGCCCTGCAAATCCCTGTTGGGAGAGTCTTGATTCCCCCTGAGTGTCCAGTGCTGCTCAGATATTCCCCTCGTGCCTTGCTGTGGGTGACTGTGGTGGGTGCTGCCAGCCCCACAGCTCCATACCAGGAGCTCCTGGAAAGCAAACCCACTGCCGAGGCAGCAGCTTGGCAGGGGCTCACACGAGGCATCCAAGCAGTGGCTCCACTGGGACCTGGGTGTCCTTGCACGTGGTGGAGGGGCTGGAGCAGGAGGACAGTGTGTGTTCTGGGTGAGCTGTGTGGCCCTGCCAAGCCCGGCACGCAGAGGCCTCGTGCTCCCGTGACAAGGACAAACCCCCTGTTCCAGCTGCCTTCCTTGTAAAGGAGCTGTTGCTTGGGGCAGGAGAAAGGTGAGGCCTGGGAAGCACCACCCTGCTCTGACAGGAGCTCTGGGGAGGGAGGACTGTGTGACCCTGGCCCAGCCAAGCCATGTGAATTGTTTGGGTTGGAAAAGCCCACTCGGATCATCCAGTCCAACCATTCCCCAGCCCTGCCAAGCCCAACAGTGACCCATGTCCCCAAGTGCCACATCCCCACGGCTTTTAAATCCCTCAAGGGCTGGGCACTTCCCCTCTTCCTGGGCAGCCTGTTGGAGAAGTGTCTCCTACGACTGAGCAAGAGCTGCTTTTTCCCTCCACTCTTTCCTGATGTGGTTTTTTTGATCTGCAGCCTGTGATCCCTGTCTGGATCAAGGGACAGCCCTCCCACCCTGGGGAGTGACAGCACAGTCACCTGCTAATTGGGAAGGGAGGGAAAGGGGGTGAAAGGATGACTTGGTGTGGGATAGGCAGTGGGGCTCTACAGAGCCTCTGTGCCCTCTTCCTGGAGTTCTGTGTGACCTCAAATTCAGAGGAAGGTGTGGAGAGGGGCAGTCACCTTGCTGACCCTGCTGCTGTGTCATGCCTGTGTCCCAGCAGCTGTCCTGAATAGCACAGGGGCTGTGGCCTCTGTAGGGACAGCTCTGGGGACAGGGGGAGGAGGGGATCAGGTTTCTGGGCACACTGGTTCAGTGTGTTGCAATGGCACTTCAGCTCCCTGCAGTGGGATTCGACAGGAGGGACTCGCTCAGTGCCAAAACTCCTCCTGGCCAGGGCAGTGGGGTGGGAAATGCTGCTCTGACGTCTTGGAAAGCCGCGTTTTTTCCGATGGGAGCTGATGCAGAGTGGCCTTTGCAGCAGAGTGGCCTTTGCATGGACAGTTTGAGGGATGGGGGGCAGTTGTTGTCACCTCACGCTGAAGGTGCCACTTGCAGGTCCTGCCCCTGGGGGCTGCAGTTGGCAAAAACTGGTGCTGCTGAGGTTTAGATTTAAAATGGATATTGGGAAGACACAGTTGACTGTGAGGGCGGGGAGGCCCTGGCACAGGTTGCCCAGAGAAGCTGTGGCTGCTCCATCCCTGGAAGTGTCCAAGGCCAGGTTGGAGCAACCTGGGCTAGTGGGAGGTGTCCCTGCCCATGGCAGGGGGTGGGACTGGGTGGGTTTTAAGGTCCCTTCTAAACCCAAACTATTCTAACACATGGGAAAAAATAAAATTTGATCCCTAATTTCTCAGGACAATGCTGGAACCCTGCTGTGCCTCCTCAGACCCCCTGTGTACCAGCAGGGGAAGCTGCTCTGGCACGTGGGATGCTGCTGATCCCCACAGCATCAAAAAACCCCTCTGGCAGTAGCAGTGCCAGGGCCTGGGTTGTGCTGTGCTGCCCAAGACAGCTTTGGAGTGTCTGTGCTGTGCAAACAGAGCAGCACATGGTTATAGGAATATTGCACAACCCCAGAGCAGTGTGATCCCAGCTCCTGGAGCACGTCCTGCAGGAACCACAGCATGACTGTGCATGGCTTGAGGTCCTTTGGCATCTAGGCCAGGGCTAAACCTCTTGAAAGTAGGGATAGTTTCCAGTGGTAAACCACCCTTCTGCACGCTTTTCCACTTGGAAAGTGGCCAACAGGCACATTAAGTGGTTGGGTCTATTTTTCAGGCATTAAGCAAACTTGCTTCTGTTCTGGGACAGTGATTTTTGTGTTCCTTCCCCCTCACACTGGGATGTGAGCCACTAATGCACTGGGAGAGGGAAGGAGGCGTAGCTGCGGCCACAGGACTGGAGAACTTGGTTGGTTTGGGGAAGAGGTGTGCAAGGATTCCTCAGGGAGGAGCAAAGGGCACAGGCTGCAGCAACCCAAGCCCAGTTCCTGCTTGTGTCCAAGACCAGCCTGATTATCCTGCTCCCTCTGCTTCAGAACCTGAAGTCTAAATGGCCTCTGAAATCTGGGATAGCCCATACCCCGGTTCTTGGACTGCTGCCCTGGTGGGAACAGAGACAAAACCTGGGGGCTAAGACGTCTTTCTTCCCCCATTTTTATTTATTACCTGAAAACATCTGCCTTCACATGAGCTCTCTTTTCTCTCCTAGCTGGTTAAAACCCACAACCTGCTGACCACCAGGAATTACATTTTTGGGTACCACCCACACGGCATCATGGGCTTGGGGGCCTTCTGCAACTTCAGCACAGAGGCCACAGGTGTGAGCCAGAAATTCCCTGGGATCCGGCCCTACCTCGCCACCCTGGCTGGGAACTTCAGGATGCCCATTTTGAGGGACTACCTCATGTCTGGGGGTAAGTGCAAGCATACTGTGGTCCTTCTGTTCATGCCCTGGGCTGCATTCCCCTCTTCTGAGTGACCACTTCCCCCTGGGAGCACCACCCCAAGTGTTGCTTTCATAGAGCTGTCAGGAGGAAGCTGGGAATAAATGTGAGTGCCTGCCAGGAGTGAAGAGGCTGGGCATTCCATGGTTCCAGCTGTTCAGAACAGCCCCTTCCCTGAATATATTCCTAGAGAAGGATCACAGGGCTTGGGCAGTGATACAGCTTTGCTGAATGACATTAATGGGTCTGTTCTAATGGATTCCAGGATTTTAATGCTGGAGGGCTTGTAGGTTATGACCAGCTTTTAAAACCTTAAAAAATAGTGTTCTTGCATGGCCTGAGCTCCGTTTTGGATGCCCATAGGTTAGGTAGAGGTGTGGGAGTGACACTTAAAGACCATGAGTTGAGCAGTCCAGTACCCTGTTTTCTGTTCCTCAAACTGATTCACCAATAAATGCCTCTACAACAGATCTCTTAATAAAGTAGCAGGGCTGGGAAGAGGATAGGAGGAGCTGTGCCTGGCTCTGACTTGTCAGGATTGACTGCTTCCAGGATTACTGCCTTCTGTTGGTGAGGGAGAAGAATAACTGCCTGGATCTGATGCACAAAAGGTGTTTGTCCTTCCCTAGAAAGAGCAGTATCCCCAGCTGGTTTTTATCTTCCTGCATGTCGCTGTGGTGAATTCCACAGGACAGCAGTGCAGGAGGAATTGGGATCTGCTTTCCAGCCCATAGTGCCTGTAGACTTATTGATGTGTTGCTAAAGTTTCCATGCAGCATCAGCTTTCCTTTATTTTAAAAAACCATGTTCAGTCTTCTCAGTGTGACTGGCAGACGAATCCTGTGGCCAGCCAGAGCTGCTTCCCTGTTTTTGGAAGGAAGGTGGGAGTAGACATGAGCTGTGTCACTGCAGGCTTGGCTGTCCTGGGCACTATGGTCAAACCAGCGGGAAATTCCACTTCCCATGAACTTGGGATTCAAGCAAGGCTATAGGTGTGACAAGGTGAACTTTCTGAAAGCCATCATTTGTCTTCACTTTCCTATCCCAGAACTTGAGTGAGGCTGCAAAGGCTTTAACATCCCTTGGAAAGCAGTGGTAATTCCCTCAGCCCTTTGTTTTGTGGATGAGCCACTTCAGGTGAAATCCTAAGGAACCCAGTACACAGTTAGTTGGTTTACAACTGCCAGCAATGATTACAATATCTTACAGCCTCCTGGAGGTCGGGGTGCAGCAGGGATCCTGTAAGGCATGAGGAGGTTGCCAGAGAATCCTCTATACTGTGTGAATGTGCTAAAGGGCAGAACTCAGCGACTGCCCTTGTCCCTGTGTCTCACTGCATTTTCTGGAGGCGGGATTTGGTGCTGTGAGCAGCAGGAACCTCCTCCTGCTATGAGTGGGAGAGGGCTGGACACAAACCTGTGCTGCCCCACTTAGCCAGGGCTGTGTTTAGAATGGAGGATGGCAGCAGGAGCAAGGATGGAGCAGTGAGCACAGCCTGAGCCTTTCAGAGGAAAAGTGTTCAGAGTGCTGAAAAAAATGAGCTTTTCATCTTCAAATCCAGCTGATCTGTCTGAACTGTGTCTGCTCCCCTCTCGTCTGGAGCTGGGATAGGTGATGACCTCGATGCCCAGACAGACATGAAGGCTTGCAGACTTGCCCTGTCTAATTCCCCCCGGGCCTGTTCATCATCTAGTTCTTGGTTCAAGTAATAAATACCATGAGATGTGCAAAATCAGCTTCTAAAATTAGTGTAATGCTGTCCTTCCCAGGGCAGTGACCTGAAGCTCTTGGGTCAGATGTGTTGTGTGAGGGGAATGTAAATGATGGCATCTCACTCCTCCTTGGTTTATCCAGACTAAAAATGTGAGGCAGGAGCAAGCTCTGGCAACAACTGTAGCATAAAAGTGAATTTAAAGAGCAGAGAATCAAATTTCTTGTCATTCTTACAGATTAAAGGTACCTTCTTTCACTGGGTTGTTATTTCCCTGGAGTGGGGAATGGTGTTTTGGGCAGGAATTGCTTTGTAAAGCTGAAGGGGAGTCCTGTCCCTTCCAGTGCAGGATAGAGGGAAAGACCTTCCCAGACACTTCTGAGTATGGACTTACCTGAGCACCCAGTCCCATACATCCTTTCCTTCCCAAGGCAGCACAGGGTTGCGTTCTTGCCATGCAAGAACTTCATGTTGTTTCAGGAAAATATTTTCTAAATGAATCCATAGATCTGTCTCAAAGGCTTGTCCGTGTTATTCTCATTGTATCACTAGAGCATTGTCTCAAAGGACAACTCATGCCACAAAGCTGTGCTGAGGAATTGCTCACATTCAGGCTCTTATCCATCAAAATAACATGGCTGGTTTCTTCCACCCTGAAGGTAAACGAGATCCTGCTGTAAAGTGTACAGGGAGGGATGCCTGACACAAATACCTTTGGCATCACTAAGTGCAGAAGAAAATCCTTGCTGAAGTCTCTTGATAAAGGAAAGCTTTTGAGAGCTGATGTTGGTGGAGTTTATGACCAAGTCTAGTGCTGCCAGGTCTATGAACTGCTTCTTTAGCTGGGGAAGGGGTGCCTGATAACACACACCACCCTCTGTGACCGCGGGGCGAAACCTGGAATCAAGGCACAAACTGCAAGTGTGGCTGGTGGCTCCGGGGTTACTTCAGTCTCACAGCCTGCCCCTTGTCTGTCCCCTGCCCCAGGTATCTGCCCTGTGAACCGGGACAGCATCGACTACATCCTGTCCAAGAACGGCAGCGGCAACGCCATCATCATCGTGGTGGGGGGGGCGGCCGAGTCCCTCAACTGCACCCCGGGCAAGAACTCGGTGACCCTCAAGCACAGGAAGGGCTTTGTGAGGCTGGCACTGAGGCACGGGTAAGGGCAAGGGGCAGCCGTGGGGCTGGGGCAGCGCTGCTGCCCTTGGGGGGGGCTTTTGTCTGAGCAGCCTGGCCTGGGTGGAGATGGCCCTGCTGGGTGCAGGGGGTTGCACTGGACAGCCTTTAAAGGTCCCCCCCAACCCATTCTGTTGTGTCCCCTGAAGCAGCTGATACCTTGGAGGGATCCTGTTCTCTCCAGTCTCGCTGTGTTCTGTGGGTGTTTGCCCAGGAGTGTCCTCTGGCTTCTGGGACAGCAGGAGGGGTCAGGAACCTGCACGGGGCATCACCCTGTGACCCCATGGGTCTGAAATGAGCTGCCCATCAGAAATGGGAGTTGGGGATGTGTGGAAGCATGTCCAGTGCCTGACTGCACAGTGTTCAGGGGCCCAGGGCCAGGACAATTCTCTTGCAAGCCTTGAAAGTGGATCTACTCCATTATGTCCAGCCTGGCTGACTTATGTGTCACTGCCTTGTGCTGCAGGAAAAGCTCTGGACAATGATCTCAGCAACTGTGCAGAGCCCCCAGGGTGGGTGTGGGGTGTAGGACAGAGCAGGGGTGGGGTCCTGACATCTGTCTGTCCTTCCAGAGCGGACCTGGTTCCCGTGTACTCCTTCGGGGAGAACGAGGTGTACCAGCAGGTCATCTTCGAGGAGGGCTCCTGGGGCAGATGGGTCCAGAAGAAGTTCCAGAAGCACATTGGCTTTGCTCCCTGCATCTTCCACGGCCGTGGCCTCTTCTCCTCCAACAGCTGGGGGTTGTTACCTTACTCCAAGCCCATCACCACTGTGGGTAAGGTTTTGGTAGATGCTGTGTGCCTCTAGGCAGCAGCAGACTTCAGTCTGTGCCATACCCCTGCTGTAGTTTGGTTGTGGAGCCTTGACTATAAAATTGCTTTTCCTTCTGCATAAACCTCCCAGCACAGCTGACAATGAGCTAGAGGAGCTTCCAGAGGCTACAAGCCTTCTGGCATGTTTTGCTTCCAGACAGTTTTGCAAGTGAGCCCTTTTGAGGGGGGAAAATGTGCTGTAGCTGCTCCCTTCTCTGCCCTTGGATGGGCAAAGTCAGGAGCAGCCTGATCCCCACACCCCTGGGACTGGCAGTGGGGAGCTGTCTGATGGCTGAATCTTAAAGACAAGCCTAAAACTTCCAACCCAAGGCATTAAGGCTTTGAGGGAGGGAGGGAGAAAGGTCAGCTTTGTTTTTGTGGGGTCTGTAGGGGAATACACAAGAACTGACTGTTGGTTCCTTTTAATTGAGGAGGGATTTTTCACTCTGCTGTAAACATAAGTGGGACTTTCCACTCACCCTGTACAGTGGGGGCTCTGCTCTGTGGAGTTTGTGTGGCTCAAGTGGGTCTGGTATTGCTGCAGATGTGATGAGGGCCCCGGGGGTGGGACAGTTGTGCTTCAGAGACTGGTAAAACTGGGAGAGCTGGGCAAACCTCTGCTATGCTGGCAGGGGTGGATGTGCTGAACTACCACAGCTGTGGCCACAGATGACAAACCTCCAGGCTGTAGAGGGGCATTTAACCTAGTGTGTGGATTTTCCTTCTCTTTCTCAGTTGGAGAGCCCATCACCATCCCCAAAATCGATAATCCATCCCAGAAGGAAGTGGACTTCTACCACAGCATATATGTGGACTCCCTGATCAAACTCTTTGACAAATATAAGAGCAAATTTGGCCTGCCAGAGACTGAGGTCTTGGAAGTCAACTGAAGGCAGTGTCTCAGCAGCACCTCCTCCTCTCAGAACCAACACATCTTCTCCAGGAGTCCAAACTGTCATGGTGTACTTGAAAGCATGTGTGGGTGTATGTGTCCTCCAAAGAAAGTGTTTAAAGTATTGCTAGACCGCTTTTAAAAATAATAAAGAAAGGCTTTACTTTAGATAAATCCCATTACAAACATCTTTTTATCCAAAAAAAAAAAAAAGGGAAAAAAAAAAACAAAGCACAACTCCCCATTGCTGTGAGGATTTGGATGGGGGAAATGGTTGCCTTTGGAAACTGCTCTGTAATGCTGTTGGATCACCAGCAATGGATTAGAAACATTCCTACAGCTGCTGTACCCCCTGGCACAAGCTATTCTGGGGGGAGTAGGATCCATCTGGTTTTCCAGCTATAAAGCAGCAGGTTGGTTTGACCAGAGCAGTGTCACAGGAGTGTTGCACAAGGGTTACTGTGGGATGTGCTGATGTAGCACGGGGGTATCTGCTTTGGAAAAGCCCTCTTTGGGAGCACAGTGGGGGGGCTGCCAGCCTCCCTGGTGTGGCACCTCTGGCATGTGGTGCAGGGAACCAAAAAGGGCAGGGTCTGGGCCTCAGTGTACGGTGTGGTGGGTGCTGTGGTGGCTCTGACCCCAGCACTGTGTTTGGGATGCCAGTTCAGAAGCAGGTCTGTCCCAGGCTCTGCTTTCACAGAGGCAGGTAGCTGGAGATCTGGGATCCCTTCTTAGCCAAGGATAGGCTCTAGGAGCAGTGGGGTGGTGCAATCACGTGGCCCTGGTGTTGCAGGCTCTGTAGGGGTTAAATGCAGTGGGACTGTTCGTGCAGGATCCCAAAAGTGTTTGGGGAAATCAAGGAGTAACTTCTGCCCAAAGATGGCTTTTAACTATTCAGTCCAGTGAATGTAAAGGAGTAGCTTTTTCACACATAGGATCTAAAGTGAGCTACTTTTAAAAGTGTTTATAAACTGTTTACGTGGATGTTAACACTGCTTGTAGTGAGATTTCTTCAGAGTACAACGTGTTTATGTCTAAACCTGAAACATTGCACTACTTGCATGTCTGACCTGCCTTTTCAGCTGTCCAGTGGAGTGTATCTTGAGCTCCAAAATGTGCCTTTCTTCCATGCAAGAGGATGGTACTTCACATTCCTGGAATCTTGCCTCTAAAGACGAATGTTCATCTGTCATATTTGATAGATTATTGTATTACAGAGTATCGATTTTTTTGTACAAATTTCTAGAAATAAACTTGGGCAAAACTAGTGGGCTGCCTTGGTGCCTTGGGTGTCACAGTGCTGTGTGGCTGGGTCTGTGTCCCAGCACTGCTTTGGGTGACTGCAGCTGGGCCTTGGCTTTGAGGGGGAGAGGAAGGCTTGGGCTGACCAAAAGCAGACCTGGAAGTGTCCAGAAAATGAGTAGATGTAGTGCCTGGGGACTGTGGTTCAGTGGTGGACCTGGCAGAGTGAGGTTAATGGTTGGACTTGGTCTTGGAGGTCTTTTCCAGCCTTAATGATTTTATGTTTCTATTCTACTATCTGCACTGTCCCTGCATGGGACACCCAGGATGGTTTAAGCAAATCTTTGTGGTTTCAGGGTGGGGTTTTGCCCGTGAGTGTATAGGGAGCTAAGGCAGCCCCATCTCTGCACCTCCTTTACTGAGCAGGTACAGAGCCCTTATGTCCTTTTGCTCCTTTCAGCTGATTACTTTGGGTTTTGTTGCTGCCTGGATTGCATCCCTGGTCCTCAGCTCAGGAAATCCTTCCAGCCCCTTTCAGTACCTGGAGAGGGCTCTTTAAAATCTGACTTTTTACACGGGTGGATAATGATAGGACAAGGGGCAATGGTTTCAAACTAAATAGGGTAGAGATTTGGATGAGATGTTGGGAAAAAATTCTTCCCTGTGAGGGTGGGGAGGCCCTGGCACAGGTTGCCCAGAGAAGCTGTGGCTGCCCCATCCCTGGAAGTGTCTAAGGCCAGGTTGGACAGGGCTTGGAGCAACCTGGGCTAGTGGAAGGTGTCCCTGCCCAGGGCAGGGGGTTGAAAAGAGAGGACCTTTAAGGTCACTTCCAATTCAAACTGCTGGGATTATTCTTGTCAGAGCCCTGAGCCCCCTAGTACTGGAGATGCAGAGTGCTCCAGAAATAGCACCCAGTGCTGAAAAGTTCACGTGGGCTTTTTTAGTACCGAGGGAGGGTTTAACCTGTTGTCTCTGGCCCGTGAGCCATGGAAGGGATCCATCAGTGCTGGCTGACACTGCTGTTCTTCAAGGTGAAAGCCAAACTTATTCCCTGCCCTTTTCAGACTTGGCCAGGGGAGTCTGGAAGGGTCCTGCTCAGGAAGATAAACCCGGTGTGTCGCTGCTTCCCCTTTTCCTCACCCCCCCGTAGGATTGATTAGTATCTGTTTTCTCCCAGCAGACATTAAGGTCGGGTTTCCAGTGCCTTGCCTGGAAATGCCGTGGATGCTCTGCCCGGACCACTTTGAACTGTTTGTGAACAACCCTGGCCAGGGGCTGGAGGAGGCCGGTTCTCGCAGAGCTTTTTTGCCAAGCGTTGTTCCCAGTTGTCGGGTTTTCTCCCCGAGCCCAGCGGCAGAGAGGGGGAGGTACCTGGAGTGAGCTCCGTTCCTGCCCTGGGACCGGGATGGAAAAAGATCCCGAGCAAGTGCTGTCCTCGTGCGGCTCCCCTCGGGAACTGCAGGATAGCTGCCCAAGGTTTCCCTTTGAAGAAAAATCCATACTGTCACAAAAAACCAGGCCTTTTCCTGCCTGTTCCTGGCAGGGATTCAAGAGACCACCTTATGCAGCCGAAAGGGCAGGGGGAAAGTGCTAATGCGGGGATTTCTTTGCTCTGCTTTGTGGGGTTATTTTCTCCTCTGGGCTGGGGGCACTTAGGGGTGAAGATGTTTCAACAGGTTATATATAAAAGGTTATAAGAGGAGCCTGGTGGGAATTTGAACTCTGTCCATGGTCCGATCATTTACTGGTTCCCCCCAGATCCGATCCATCCTTGTTCTGGGATCCTATGACTCCTCAGCCCCAGCACAAACCAGCACACCTAGAAAGCTTTTCTTCAAGAGCAAATGATTTTTTTTTTCCCCTGCTGCCTTTAAAATCTGTTGTTATTTGCCCTATTTTCAGGGAATGATGGATGCATGGAATTAAGATACTGGCAAATTTTAGGGATTTTGCACTCGGTTTTGCTACAGGAGTCTCACCCACCAGTTACAGTGTGAGTAGGTGAACCTGTATTTTTTTTCTTGGGAAAAGACATTTCGGCATGTTTATTCCTGGGGGTGGGGGGTGGGGGTGTTGCCGATTGGTTTAGAAGTTGTTTGAATTGGCTTGTTAAACATCCAAACAAAAGCCTATTGTCCAAAAGGGCAGGAGGCGGGTCAAGGGACAGGGGGCTGTAAAAACCACCTTCAGGAGGATGTTATTACCTCATCACTGTGGCCATAAAGAAAAGTTTTCACCAGGAAGAAGTTTAACAAGTTCTATAAATGTTCGAAGAACCTCACAAAAGCTCCTCGGTTTGAAAACAGCCTGAGCTATTTCTCGATGGGTTTGTGTTTCGAGTGTGGTGAAAGAGAATCGCTACCACGAAAGGTGGGATTTTCCAGGTTCCCCAAGGAAGGCAGAATCAGGAGCAGAGGGGCAGCTCCGGGGCCTCCTCTGGACTCTCTCCAGCAGCTCCAGGTCCTTGTGCTGTTGTTCCCAGGGATGGAGGCGGCTCTGCAGGGGGGTCTCCCCTGAGGGGGTAGAGGGGCAGAATCCCCCCCTGCCCTGCTGCCCACGATCCCTGTGGGATCAGCCCAGGGCACGGGGGAGGTTTGTGGGCTGTCCGTGCTCTGTCAGGTCATGATGAGCTTTCCATCCACCAGCACTCCCAGTCCTTTTCCCCAGGGCTGCTCCCAGTCCACTCTCTGCCCGGTTTGTGTTTGGGATTGCCCAGACCCAGGAGCAGGACTTTGTACTTGGCCTGGCTGGTCTTCCCCAGGTTCACACAATCCCACCTCCCCAGCCTGTCCAGGTCCCTCTGGATGCCCCATCCCGTCCAGGTCCCTCTGGATGCCCCATCCCTCCCCTCTAGACCATTAGCTTGGGCAGACTGGGAGGTCATGGATGTGGGAGCACTCCCTGCACCCCTGCACTTGCTGCAGCCGCGGGAATTCCCTCTTTTATGGTAACACACCTCGGGAAACACCCCCGGGCACACAATGAAGGGCAGGCTCTGATCTCCAGAACGACGCAGACAGATAAACGCCGGCCTTTGGATGTGGTTCAGAAATTCAAATGGGAGTTTCCTCGGGGCATCAGTAAATTCCACAGGGTCCTACTAACGCCAGGTACACGGTGAGTTGGGCAGCCCTGCTCCAGCCTCCAGTGACTGCTCAGGAATCAGGGATGAAAGAAGCCACTCCCCAGCTGCAGCTTGCAAATACTCTGCTTAAAATAACCCAACAGCCCTTATTAATTAATTATTTTTAGCCCCAAAAGGTGGTATTATTTTGTTACAATTCAGGCAAGATCTGGGGTTTTTAATGGCCCTCATCGTGTTACCTGGTGAACTCTACAAGGCAGGGACTGAACCTCTCCAAACTCGTGAAAATCGGTTGTAAATCTGAAACCTCACCCCCAGAAACTCCTCATTTTATAACACCCTTGGAAATGGTTCCTTATCACGCCAAGATAGCAGAACCTAGAGATAAGTCTGAAATTTAGAAGGAGGCCAAAGCTTTAGCTGGAAATCTGCAGACACTTCTTTGGAGCTGTGTCAGCTCCACTGCTACAAAATCATATTTGAATTTTCCTCTGGGGGGAATTCTGCTGCTTAGTCCCTGAATTATGGGTTAGAGCTCTCAGTCAAGAGCAGCAGAGGAAATGCAGTCTCCATATACAGGGCAGGTGAGCTGTGTGTTAAGTAACTTATTTGACTTTTCTAAATGTGACAATTTTAGAAGAGTTTTGAGATAATCATCTGCTCCTGTGGAAACGAATAAAAATAGGAAATCCCCACTATGGTACTGTCCTATGGACTTTAAATTCACTGTGTGAGTTAGTGACCTGGTTTGGTCTGAAATACAGCTAATTTTCTTCCTAGCAGCTGGTATGGGGCTGTGTTTTGGATTCAGGAGGAGAACAATGTTGATAACACTTTTTATAGAAGGGGAAGATGGAGGAAAGTCAGTCACAGAAACGTCACATTTCATCCAAGGATGGATTAATTTTTTTAAAAAGGAAAGGATGGGTTTCTATTTTTCTTTTGTGTGTTTTGGGCAAACAAGCAGTGGCATCTTCACACTGTTTCCATAAATTTTTTCTTAGTGATTTATCTCTGGAAAAACTGTTCTTACAGCTGTGATCTTCTCTGATTTTCTGTCTAGTTCTGAGCTAGAACCAGTTTTCCTCAGTGGAGGAAGCATAACTCAAGAGGTTCAAAGTCAGAAAGCATTCCCAAAACTTCTTGATGATCATTTCATCAATCTGAATGCATTTTTCACACCTTGGGCAAAGAAACCCCCCAGATTTCATCTTAAAAAGCAAGTTTCAATCCTCTAAGGTGAAAATGGACAGTTCAAAGGGAAGGAGCACGTCTTGTAATGAACCAGAAACCAGGAGGTGAATCAAACTGATACAACAGGTCCAAAATTACTATGTTTGAACCTCCTGATCCCAACAACACGGCTCAGGAATCTGGATACTTGAAAACAGCACACTTTGCCATTGAAAATACTGAAACAGTAGGGGTTTTTTTTCATCATCAGTTAAAAATGGAGATGCATTGGCTCCCAGAAGATCTTCATAAAAACAGCCACTGTTTTTAATCAAT
>NW_021940498.1:4804641-4805629 GCF_001715985.3 Manacus vitellinus | reverse complement strand
GGGGCATCAGAGGCAGTGTGATGTGGGGTGAGTTGGCATGGAGAGGGATGGGGTGGTCTGATGGTGGGTGTTGGGTTGGTTGGTGGGGCAGGCTGGGGTGACATGAGGCAGGTGGATGTGATGTGGGGCAGGTTGGGGTGACAATGAGATAGATGGGTGTGATGTGGGGCAGGTTGGGGTGATGGGGAGATAGATGGGTGTGATGTGGGGCAGGTTGGGGTGACAGTGAGATAGATGGGTGTGATGTGGAGCAGGTTGGGCTCATGTGGGCCAGGCTGAGGTGACAAGGAGGAGGTCGAGGCAATGTTCAGGAAGCCGGGGTGACGAGGAGGTGGGTGTGACGCGGAGGAGGTCGGGGTGATGTGGGGCAGGTGGATGTGATGTGGAGGAGGTTGATGTGCCGTGGGGCAGGCTGGGGTGCTGTGCAGGAGGTCGGGGTGATGAGGAGGAGGTGGATGTGACGTGCAGGAGGTCCCTGTGCTGTGCAGAAAGTTGATGTGACACAGAGAAGGTTCCTGTGCTGTGCAGGAGGTTGATGTGACACAGAGGAGGTTCCTGTGCTGTATTGGAGGTGGATGTGACACGGAGAAGGTCCCTGTGCGAGCGGAGGTGGATGTGACAGGAGGGGGTCCCTGTGACACTGAGGAGGTCCCTGCGCTGTGCCGGAGGTGGATGTGACAGGAGGGGGTCCCTGTGACACCGATAAGGTCCCTGTCCGAGCGGACGTCGGTGCCCACTCCAGCCCCGACCCCTCCACAGCCGCTGCCGTTGCCATGGCGACCGCGCCCCCCCGCTCGCCCGCCCAAGTATTTCCGCCCCTCACGTGATGACAACAGCTCCCGCACACGTGACGGAGGGCGCGCTGTCAATCAATAAGCTCCCCTCCGATCACCGTCCGCTCCTCCGGCCTCTGTCCCGCCTTCCGGAAGCGGGCGCTCCAATCGGCGCCGGCGCCGTTCCAGCGGTTTGACAGGCCCAGCGGAGTGGG
>NW_021940498.1:4634171-4804014 GCF_001715985.3 Manacus vitellinus | reverse complement strand
CAGGGATGCTCCCTGAATTTTGGGGCGCCCTGGGGTGAATAGGGGTGCTCCCTGAGTTGTGGGGTGCCCGGGGTGCTCCTCTCCCCCCTCTCCCAGCGGGCTGGGCAGTGAGCCCGGGGAACACACACCGTGTGTTCTGCAGAGTGGTGAAGTGTCCCCTCCCCATCACATCCTTCCTTCTCCCAGCTCTGTTTTTCCTGTTTGCTGGTAGCTGGCTTTTGGCTCCCTGGGCAGCTGTCCCAAGTGTTAGTTTGGGAGAGCACTGGGAGCAAGGGTAAGCCAGGAAGCCTAGGCCCGGCCTGGGGCTTTAGCAATCCCTGTCAAGTCCAGGCTGTGCCCTTTCCCCTCTGGCAGGCAGTGACTTATTGCACAGGAGCTGGAGCAGGAGTGCTGGAGGGGGGAGATAATTAACCAAGTCTTGCTTTTCTTTAGAAACACTGAGATGTGAGTCTGCACTCGGTGTTTGGGTTCACTGACTCGGTGCAGTCACTGTTATTAGGAGGTAGAGACATGATCTGAGTTACTTGAGCTACGTGTTACCAGGTGGGAATATGAAGAGTTCCTCGAGAGAAATCAATAGCTGTCAACTGGAAGTGGAGCTGTAACTGCTCCTGGGATGAACATGTATTACCAGACATCCCCCCCAGGGGCAAAGGGAGGGCGTGGAGGTGGCTCTTGGCTGCCTGACCGTGATTTGAGAGCAAGTGCTTCTTCTAAAATGCGGGCCTGTTCTGTGGTAATGAACATAAACGTGAGCACTGCTCTGCATGAACTTTACAGGGAACAGTGGATCCTCCAGGAGATCCAGTGTGGCCTTCTCCCTGCTGAAGTTTTGGTGTTATTCTTTCCCAGGCTTGTGCAAGGACCAAGTGAATGCTGCAGGGAGAAACCCGAGCTATTAGTCACTGGACTTCATTTGTGAAAGTGAGACCAAAACAGAGGCTTTTTCTCCTAGGAGCAGAAACTGTTTTAGGAGTTTGTAGGAGCAGAACCTGAGTCATCAATTATGGGATGTTCCAGTTGAGTAAATATTTGGTTGGAGCCATCTAGGGTGCTTGTGTGTTGATTGTAGCGAGTGTGAGGCTGTGACAGGCCGAAGGATTGTTGTGCTGTGTGCTCTGCAAACACAGGGACCATGTGCTGAGGGACCTGTGCTGTGTCCGTGCCTGCAACCAAACCCAGAGGCTCCAAAACTGCTGCTAACACACTGATAACAGATCACCCTCTCCCACTGCCGTGTCTGAGCTCAAAACTCTGTTACTGAACTGCAGGGTACCTCGGAGGCTCAGCAGACTGGGGCTATTTTACTGCAGAATCGTGAGAAAGAATGGCAAAGTCATTCCCAGTTTGTTGTACCGCATCTGGAATGCCAGAATCTGGCTGGTGCTGTGTGAGGCAACGTAATGGTTTGCTACCTGGCAGCACAGAAATCAGCTCTGGGATTTGTTTCAGTAGCAGTTTCTCTGGAACACCCAGTGCTGCATTTTTTCACTCCAAGGATGAGAGCAGGATGGTCTGAGTCACGGCTGTAAATCTCTCTAAAGCCCAGATTCTCAACGCGAGGTGAGCGCGTTTAATGACTGAAGTGACACCTGAAGGGCCGAAGGACTGAGGGTGTTGGTCTAGGTTTAATTAGTCCAGTGACTCCCACATTGATTAGAGAACAAAACTCCTGCTAGTGACACTTCTGCAGGAGTGAAAAGTCACGTCCAAAGCCTTTTGCCACTTCTGTCAAACTGACTGAGCTCTTCTTTAAGTTGTTTGTTGGTGGCAGGACAAGCAGGCTGAAAAATGCCTTTTGCTGTTGTATTCTGCATTCCAAGAGGGAGAAATAGAGGATATGGCTCTAAAGAAGTGCATCTGGTTAAGCATAAAATTCCCATCTGAATCCATCAGTAATTGTGCCAGGATGTTGTTTCCTTTTGCTGGAAGAGTGATCCTGACAGAACCGAAGATGAGAAAGAATTACACTCCAGAAGCAGAGATTCCTTAGGAATATCTCTTCCCAGTTGCTCGATGCAGGAAAACCAGGAGTGTCGTGATAACTTAGGGATTTCTGGATTCAATCCCATCATTATAAGCAGTTCAGAGCAGTGGGGGGTGGGAGAGCCAAACCTCTCCTGCTCTTCCATCCTCCATGGAAGGGTTTGGACAGAAGAATGCAGGCTGAGCACTGGGAGCCAGTCATGCTGCAGTCAAATGATCTGGTGAGTGTTGCTGTGCTGATTGCTGGCCAGGACAGATTCACATGTGGTTATCTGGAGACAGGAAAGCCCCGAGCTGTGGACTCCTGGGGATGCCTGGGAAGGTGCATGTGAGGGAGGGAGACAGACATGGTGAAGTTGCTGAGGAGGGAAGGGGTAAATGTGCCATTGTGCACAGCTGGGAACGGGGCCAGACCAGGTGACCCCGTTATTTCCTGTACCATCAGCTCACAGACCCTAACCAAAGACTGGGATTGCCCTTTTTGGGTTTAAACTCTTGTTCCATGGTCCTTCCCATAAAGGAATGGGAAGCTGATAACAAGATCTGATAACAAGACCACAGAAGTGAAGTTTCTGTCCGTTCTCTGAAATCGTTCCACTGAACTACACTGAAAGAAATGGTACACAGTAAACATTTCACAGCGTTGGAGCTTTTGGGATGTTATTATTTACAGGAGCTTAATGTACACAGTTCAGAAACTCGCATTGCTGCCCTGTATAACCCAGGACGCAGATGAGTGGAAGTCAGGAGTGAAGTGAACTTTAAAGTGTTTCTTTTGGAAGTACTCCTGGCAAGAACTTCCTCGGGGAAAAAGAAACAGTTCATCTGGATGGCAGGTACTTCTGGATGGCATTAATAAATAAACCTAGTCTTTTCAGCAGCTGGAAGTGACAGTCCAGGGTAATCAGTCCCTTGTGTGCATGTTTGGATACTTCAGGTGATCCAAGTGAGTAGAGGTAAAGCAACATGAGCAGAGTATGTGTGAATTAGGGCATGGCTATAATTTCATGGTTTCTTTTTTTGAAGATGCATACCACTCACACACAGCATTTTGGGGAACATGGCACAAAGGGGGGATTCAAAGTGTGCTGGCAAATGTGTTTGAGGGGTCTGCTATATGGGAGAAGTGAAAAAACTGCTGTAGGGACCCAGGGCTGCACATGGATGAGACTTTCAACTACAACTGTGTGCAAGTCTCTGTTTTTAAAACAGTTTTACATCACCTCTTGTTATATACTCCCCTGAGTAATATGAAAACAAAGTCTGACTCTTAAATATTTTACTTCCCCTTTCCTACTAAATAGCGAGGGGGGGGAATCAGAAGAGTGGATGGAAAGTGTTGTATTTGAATATTGCTTTCACTTCTCTGTGACACACTGTCTCTAAACACTGAGTGGGAGGGAAGTGCTGCTCCAGTGAAGCACCACAGCGTGAGTGATCTTTCCTGGTTGTATCCATGCCCAACTGTATCCTTGTTCTGTGTTAGTTAGAGACAAATTAGGAGGAAATAGTTGTTGGAGTTCTGTAAAATTCCAGTGGTAGCCCAAAAGGTTGGCTGTTCCCCCGGGGCTGGGTTTTTGCTCTCTGCAGTGTACTACCAGTTTTCCCTAAGGGATGCAGGTGTGTTTTGCAGACTGAATGATCTCTGGTAAGTTAGAGACTGTTCTGCCCAAAAGCTGTACTAAATCAGCCTTGGTGCTTCATTTGGGAGATTTGTGGGGCATTAGGGAATGCTCTTAACTGAGTGAAGAAAAGGTCTTGCAAGCTAAAGACTAAAGTCTCATTTATGGAGAGAGACTCACTGGTTTGCCCTTGGTTTGTCATCCAGCAACATGATAAACATTAATATGCTTCAGGTTATTAATCAGCATGTGCTGTTTGCTTCTGCAACCTGGTGCTTCTTTAAGGTCACAAGTGCCTTTGCTCTGATTCTGTTGATGCTCTTGGTTCCCTAAGACCCTGGTTGCTTTTTGTGTCCTTCCTTCTGAGCATCATCTTGGTTTCCATTGCTTAACTGGTATTCCCAGGTCATTCCCACAGCTAATATGGACTAATGCTCCCTTGTCCAAGGTGGTGTTAAGAGGCTTAAGGGACTCTCTGAAGTGCTGCAGTGTCACTAATGAGGTGGGACTTGCACCCCCATGTTCCTTCTGCCCCATGGCTCAGTTCCCACGCTGGGCCAGAGCAGCAGTTGGAGTTTTGGTCTTTGATCTTGTGAATAAATACTTACTTAGACAAACTCTGAGAAGAAGTCAATAAGGAAAGATGGTCTTTCTGCTGGAAAGACTGTGTATTTCCCTGCTATTTGGATCTCTCATAAACCCCCACCAAGAGCAACTTTGTCTGGCAGTGGACAGTGCTTGTAAGACTTTCTTCACCCCAGTCTGTCAGGTGTGCTGACAGTGCCCTTTGGTGTTTGCCAGCTCTCTGGATCTGTCCCCCTTGATGTTGTAGTGCCCATAACCAAACACACCTGTTGGAACAATGGACAGCAAGAACTTCGTTTGCCCAAGTCCCTGCATGGGCTCGTGGGTTTGCTTTTGGCTCCTTCCTGCTACCATTACATCTGTGTTAATTCTGTGTTGTGGTTCTTGTTTTGTCACTCTTAACCAGCTGTCCTGTCTGTATCCTGACTGAATGCTGTGTCTTCTGTACCTGCCCCTGCCTTATGTGTTAAATGACAGGCTTTTTCAGTCTTTCTGCAGAGATGAGCACGAATTTTAGATGTGGAAATAAGGATGAGGATGCAGAAAACGAGTGAGGTGTGTGAACACAGTGATCTTACACTGAATATCAGTTTTGCTCTTGGTTGTCTCATTGGTTTTGAGCTCTGCAAAAAGTGGTGCAGTTTTTCTGCATGTGATGATGTGCAGTTGTGTTCCTGGGTGCATCTTTGAACTGGTGTTGGCCTCAGATCTGGTCCAGAGCAGGCACAGCTCTTTAAAGCTGTTGCCAGAAAGCAGCTATATTTTAAAAAAGGGAAGTGAGTTCCTGGATGGCTGTTGAATCCCTTCACTTGTCATGAGGAGATTGAGGTCTGAAGGAGGTGCAATTACAAGGAGAACCACAAATGATTCATTGAACTAATGATGGCTGTGTAGCTTTGAGGGCTCTGCTGTCTTCAAGTGCTGGAAGGACATTAAAGTAGAATTCCAAAAAAATTCCTTATGGTGTGTCCCACAGAGTTGTGTATCAAATACTTCAGCTTTGCTTCTGAAGTAGATCTGAAATGACATGTGATTCTCTTGACTCTGAACTGTGGAAAACTGTTAAATTACAAACCTTATAAATCTTCCTGGCAAGTGTTTAAGTTGGAGTACAAGCATTTTCTTGTCCTTCCTGTGGTTTTAAGCACCAACACATCTGAGAAGCTGAAGTAGTTAGTGAAAAGCTGAGGAAGTGGGAAGGCATTATAACCAGGTGTGGAGCAGTGCTGTGATAGTGAATAATGCTCACGTTGGCTAAATGCAGATCACACTTTGATAACTTTTTTTTATTTTAGAGCTAGAGCTTTTCTGCTTTTTAAGAAAAGAAAAAAACCCACCTCCACCTGCCTGCTGTGAGCTCCAAAGCACACAGAGCCCTGTGTTCCATGGGACTTAATTCTGACAAATATTCAGACACCAAATAGCTGACATTGCAGGCTCAGGGCTGGGAGGTCCAACACCACTGGATTTGCTGTGGTAACGTGTGTGTTGCTAACTAATCTTTGCCTCCTGCTTTAATGCTAAAATAGTTGGAAGGATTTTCCTTGGGTTCTTCCAGAGTTACTGCGGGTCATAAAGCAAGGGAGCAAGCTGGGAAAGCCAGGTGAAAACACCATGTACTGCCTTATACAGAGGTCAGGGCTGATCCTGATTTGAAAGGAATTCATGGAATATTCTCCCCTGACAGAATCAGGAGGAGGGCAGCAGTCTGAGAACAGAGGTGAGGGCTCTGTCTTGGTGTGTGTATAAAACCTCTCTGGTGGGTAGGGTGCCCCACTGAGGGCTGAGGAATTGGTGTTGGAATTGCAGCCAGTGTTGAAAGTCCCGTGTGATACATCTCCTGGAGAAACAGTGACTGCTTTTCAGCTCAGCAGGCCTCTGGGAGAGCCCCGAGTGCTGATTTGCTTTTGGCAAATTTGGGCTTTTTCAGTAATTTATGTACATTTCAACTTTGCTGTACAAGAAGTTTTCCCAGCCTCCTTATGCTGGTTTTACCATTGCATTTACACTGCAGACCAAAGTGAATTTCTGGGTTTTTATTCTTTTCCCCACCTCGCTCCTTTTGGAATTAGAAATGTTCTCTTGACCCTGTGTGATGCTTTTGCACTTTACATGGGTTGTGTGGAAAAGTCATGAGGAATGGGTGCCTTGCTGAAGTTCAGATGATGCTTTGACACCTTTGCAAGTTGATTGGACGTGTCCAAGTGCCTGCTGGGAGCAAGAATTCCTGGCCAGCTTTGCTGAAGGGGCCAGAGCTGGACAGGGCAGAGCAGGAGAGTGAGAGGAGGCACATGTGGGACAAAGAGAAGACAAACCTCCCCTTCTGCCAGCAGTGAGCCATTAGATCATCTCAGCTGCTGCTGGCATGATGGGCTCCACGTGATAAGAAGGGGCTTTGCTGTTGCCCTGTTAATGCCCTGAGCTTCACTAGTGATCCTTGGAGCCAGAGCTGGTGAGTATGAGAGACAGAGAAATGCTGCTTACCCGGGTTCTCATCCAGCCTGGATATACTAACAGTATTATTTTTTTCCCAGGGTCATCAGATTCTTGTAAGAGAATAATAAAGTGCTTGAGATGGAAGAGGAGTCAGAACTCTCTGTGCCTTTTTTTTTTTTTTTTGCTACCCATTATGTGACCCTGAACAAATAATTATGAAATTCCATGGATACTTGAGGTAGTTCTGTTCTCCTTGTGGTTCCATGAACAGGCCAGACCTTATGTTAACAACTGTGCACTTCTCTCTCTTGTTAATTTATTGCCTCTTCTTACCTGCCCCCATCTCTGCAGTAGTTTTTTTTAATGATGCTAGATTATTAGACAAAAAAAACCAGTGACTAGCTTTGTCACTGCAGTTTCTCAGGCCTGGAGGGAAGCAAAGGGTAGTGTGTGGAGCAGTTTAAGCCCTGAAGTGTCCCATGCAGTGTTAGTTTGCCTGCCCTGTCCTGCTCTCGTGGTGGGCACATCCTTGTAGCTGCGGGGAGCTGAGCTGGAGGAACCTGCCCAGATGTTGGACTGAGTTCTGGTTTGAGCAGCTTCACTTTGGTTCAGTTCTCTGCCCCTCACCATGAGACTGCACAAAACACATTGTGTGGCATGAGAACAAGTGTTTGGATGCTGAAGGTGGTGAAAGGTTGGTATCTTAGTGGTGAGGGAACTAAAGCACCAAGGGACCAGACAGTTTCAGTCCTTTAAACCTCTGGAGACTTGGTAGACTGGAGAGTTCTGGGATCATCTGATGAACAGGCAAAGTATGAACAAGGTTGATGATGAAAATCCTTCCTTCTGTAGCAGTCTGACTTGTTTATGGCCTGTGGTAAATCTGGAGGGGTTCCCAGAAAGTCCTTGAATGGGAACACTGGATACATTACACAACTGCAAACAGTTCTTCCAAGTGATGAAAACTGAGTGCTTTTCTTGAGTGAGAAAGGAGACCCCTGGTTTTTGAGAGGAGCTGGGCATTGCTGAGCAGGGGTGGTCTGGCTGCTCTGTGGAATCCCAGGAAGCTGCTTTGGTGGCTCTGCAGGCACGAGGGATGGAACCTGCTGGTAGGTTCTGCTCTTCACATCTCTCCTAAAGCTTTCCTGCTCAGCTTTTCTGTGTATCTTTGGGATAGCTGGCTGCTTGGAACCTGTGATATCTTTACCTCCAGCAGTGTTTTTAAATACAAGCTGCTACTCAGGACTTCTTCTGAGGGAAAATTAGTGGCTCTCTTCTCCTGGTTTGCAGTAACTTATCTTCAGGGTAGAAGGGAACACTAATTTCTTTCCTGGGGGTCAGTGCAGAGTTGCTACAGAGCAGTTGCTTTTACTCAAATGCAACTTAGACTGGCAATTAAAGCAAATGATAACAAGGCCTGCTATGTAATTTCACTGCTCCATTAACTTTCTTGGGAATTGCAAGGGACTGGGACAAGTGTAATCAGAGTAACTCGTGTCACAACCCCCCCAGAAGGAGCTGTTGAACCTGCTCTACTGCTCTGCTGAGCACTGATCCAGATCTGCCAGTTCAGGCTGCATGTGCTGAATTCAGAGCTGCTGGAAAAGTTAAATACCCTTTTTAATGGTACAGCTCTGCTTTGTCAGAGCTTACCTACATCAGTGCTCTCCTGAAAAATAACTTTTTTTTGAGCAGGATATCTCATTTAGATGCCTGGTGTAGTGTCTGAGATCTTCAGTCCTGTGTTGCTGTTAGACTGTCAACTGTTTGAGGACACAGCAGTGAAAATTATCTCTGCTCATCTGCACATTTTGCTTATTTTCTCTATGAAAGCAGATCCTGCACTATCAGCTTGCAAACACACTGGCCTTTTTGAAGTTACGTGACTCATGAGGCTGCCAAAGCACTTGGAGTGCTTTTTAGCACTTGTATTTTGGTTTTTAAGCTGGGCTTTTTGAAATGGATGTTTGGTGCCTAGCATCTCCTCTGGGGGGGGGGGACCTTCCTCGGGATGGAGATTTCTTGATGCTTTTAAGAAAGGGAGAGCAAAAGAGCTGCAGCTTACCTGCAATGAGAAGTGGCCACTCTTTAGCACTTCACCTAAAGAGGGAAATGAAAGAACTCTGGATTATTTGCAGCTACTTTATTCCTTATTTGCAGCACTGGGGATTGGCAGCATTTGGCTCATGCCAGTGATAGCTGAGCTGCAACACAGTGGGGTTTTTGTTTGGTGTGTTCCAGCAAATCCAGCAAAAAATGATATGAGACACATAGCAGGTTACACTTGATAGAGGTTTACAAACTCCCTCAAAATTATATTTCCTGCTTGTCCAGCTGCAAGGCCTTTGAGGAATTCTAGAGCCTATTTGAGTTGTCTTCGTAGCTGCTGGTCTCCTGGCTAAAGCTCATTAGCTGTGGTCAGGAGAGGTTAATTAACTGCTGCCTCTGGAGAGTTCTGAGGAGGTCTGGATAATGCAATATTATATCAGTGACAGTGTGGTGGGCAAACTGGGAGGTTTATTTTCGGGATCCAAGTCCCTCTGTCATCATGAGCTCACACTGAAGCACGTGAATGATTTAATTGTCCATGTAATTGGAATTTTGTTCCCCACCAGCCAGGCTGAAGGGACAAGAGGGAAGAGGAGAGCACTGGCTAATCTGGGGATTCAGAAAGACATCACCTGGTGCACGTTGAGTCGTGAGCTATGTTATGGTCTCACAGCCCCACATTTAGTGGTCCTATTCCAGCTGGTTTGGGAGAAGTGAGACTTTAGGATAAGCTCCAGGCTTTGAAGGGTGCAAAGAAGTCCCAAACCATGGAGATAAGGACGCCAGAGTTGCAGGTGTAGGTTAGGACAGCTCTGTTCAACCCTCACTGTGGACAGTGAGTGATGAGGAACCTGTTTGGCCTTGCCTGAGGGCTGAGCAGTGTAACACACACTTAAAGCAGGCCCACAATGAGTGTGCAATCCCCAAGAGACCTGGGGAAAGTTGCCTTCTTTTTTAGGTGCAATGGGGGCTCTTCTTTACTATTGATCGGATTTAAAACCAATCCTATCAATAATGGTGGGGGTTTGATTGGTTTGTGTGCTCCTGAAGTTAATTAAAGGAGAGACAGCACATACAACTCTTGAATCATTTTTACAGGGACTGCAGTGCATGTTCAAAGCCTTTTCTTAAGGAGCATTTCGGTTGCTCATAAAAACAACCGGAGAAAATGCCCAGTTCAGATGAAAAAAATAATGTTCAAGGTCCATGTGGCTTCTTTTAAGAGAGGCTTAATCTTTCTGTTGACATTCTTGATACCAGTCTCTAAGAAAATAAGACCATGTAGTCCCACAGTTAAGCAGCTTAGAAGGTTTTTTGTTGGTTGGTTTTTTTTTGTTTTTAGTTTTGTAATTCCTCTGTATACTAGAGGTACCTGGGCATCGTATCTCAGGCTCTGTTTTTAGTATAACTCACAAATAGGCTTTGCAGGAATGAATCCATCTGTGATTTTTAGTCTGTTGTGGAAACAGAAATTTAATATTCCTCATATTTTCAGGAAGGAAATGAATTAATGGTATTAAGTGATATAAAGTGTCACACTGTGATTCCGAAACAGATTATGGCCTTTCAGCTCTTGTTAAAAGCCTTTTAAGGACAAGCTGCAAGCAGGAAAGTTGTCTTTTGGTTTCAGAAGCATTTAAAATCTGCTTTTGGTCAATCCACTTTTAAGGTGGATTCAGATTTACAAATGAATAAGCTTTTGGGGAAAAAAAAAGAGTGTGGTGTAAGATGCACTAAACCAGGTGTTTGAGGCTTGTAGGTGGTTTGTGGTGATGCAGAAAGGATGAGGAGTCAGCATCCCTGTGGCAGGTGGGTGAGAGATTGGCTGGGAAAATGTGACACTGAAGGATTTGGGGAGAGCTTCCTGTGTCTGAGGGGGGCAGCTTGCTGAGTGCTGCATTCATGGGAGATGGTCACATTAGGAACCACAGCTGGGCAGTGATTGAAGAGTGACAGTCCTACAGGATGGCTTTGTTAACTGTAGTTAAATTTAACAGGTTAATAATGTAAAATGCTTGTCCAGGGTTAAGGGTGTGGTGTGCTTTGAAGCTGAGGATTTTAGCCACAGCTATTACAGCTGCTTGGCACTTAGAGGGAGAGAGAGATTGATTCAATCTGATTATTTTCATTCAAGGCTCACTATTGTAGCAAAGTAACTTAATGTTGGAGTTGGACGAAATCACTTAAACTAAAGATTTTAGTGATGAATTTTAGTGTATTCAGTCCAAGAGAAAAGGACTCTCATCCAAGCAAATGGTAGCTGACAGACACCTCCGAGTTCCCTGTGCCCTTCGTTTTCCCTGAAAGTCTTGGTACGTCCTTGTGATGCACTTCACTCTCAGGTTGTTAGAGCAGTTTCCAGGATCACTGTGAAATAAGGAGGCTTTGTCCAACCAGTTCCTTACAGCTCTGCATGAGGAGGTGCTTTATGTTGGAGCTCTTTGTCCAGTAATTCTTGTTGAAAATAGCCGAGGCTGGGAAATGTTTCCAGCGGGGTGACGGGGAACATCTGGGTGATGTGCTGCTGTGCTTGGAGCTGAGAGTGTCACAGCTTTGACCCTGCCTGAATAGTTGGTTTAGACATGTGGAATAAGAATGATGTAAAGGACATGAGTGAGAATAGCTTGTCTTGAGTATCAGCGTTGCTTAATCCCAGCTCGTAGGTGCTCGTTGTTTGGCTGCATCCTTGCCGTTCACACTCACCAGGAGCCTTTGGTGAGCTTTCTTGTGACAACAGTGCTCTGGGAGCCCTTAAAATGTTTTGATACAAAGAACTTCTAAGGAAGTTCTTGGACTATTTAGGGGTTTTTTCCCCTTGTTTTCAGCGCCGGCTGCGTCACCTGCGGAACATCGCTGCCCGCAACATCATCAACAGGAACGGATACCGCCTCCTGGACACCTACTTTACCCTGCACCTCTGTGACAGCACCAAGATATACAAAGGTAACCAGGCTTCCCTCAGCCTCCCTGCCAGTTTGTCTTTGAGTTCTTATGGCAGGAATTCTCTCGCTTTTTTCCCCTCCTTGCCAACCCGCTGCCGTTATTTCCATCACCTTTGTAGCTCTGCAGAAGAGCCCTTCAGTCCCCTCAGCTTCCCCAAAGCTCTCAGTGTGAGCAGCCAGGCCAGCAGAACAGATGACAGGTTTGGCAGAGCCCCTGAAACCAGCCCGGTTTGTCGTTGCTCTCCCCCCACTGATAATTTAAGAAGTTGGGAACTTCCAAGGCCACAGAAAAGTTAAAGGGTTTGGAGCCGTGGTTGCCTGTTGTGAGGGCGTTCCACTCGTGCACAGCAGTTATGTTACAGAGCAGACACCAGCACTTATCCAAGTTTTTCAGGACTAACATAGTCAGCCAGTGACATGGAGCAACCTGTCGTGCTCTGGGTCACTGTGTGTGTGTGTGTCACACCTCGTGTCTCTTCATGCTTTGCTTCCCACTGCAGTGTGTGGTTCTTCATTGTTGGTAGAAATGCATTTTTATGCTCCTTTTGATATGATCAACAGTAGTTGGAGGTGAATTCTGGTTTTCTCCTAGTTTTTTTTTCCAGCTGGCACAGTTGAACCTTGTTTGTTTCCCAGAGTTGCTGTTTTAGCAGGATAAGAACACACAACTTGAGCTTGTTCCTTGGACTTGTGGTGGTTGGTTGAACCTGTGACTAATGACTGTTTGTAGGGGCTGTTCTGCACTCCATGAAATCTTTATCCTTGGCCTCCAGTGGGATGGATGTTGTACAAAATCTATATTCCAGCCTCTAGAGCTGTCTGCCTAAAGACTTCAAGCTCTCACTTTGGCTGGGAAAGCCAAGGTCCGTGTGTCAGCAGTTGCTTATTCCCATTTAAATCCAGGGTTGTGGGCACCTGTGTCAGATAACTTGGCAGTTCCCTCTCCAAGCTTCTGGAATTCTTTCTTCGGGAAAGCTCTGCAATTATTTTATCTGAGCTGAGCTGTCCCAGGAGGATGTTGTGTGACAAACCAGTCACTTGGCAAATGTCATCCAAATATTGTTAAGTACTGGGGCATGTTCCTTCCCCAGAAACCGAAGCAGATCTTCAGAATTATCATGGGGATGAAGATGAAATGCTAAATTTAAATAATGACTTGTAATAAATTACTCCTCCACACTTGATTTAGTCAAAAGCATGACTGCATTTCAAAGTCTTTCTCCTGAATCTGTTACTAATAAACTAGACCCACTAGCATTTGTCTTTCCTGAGTGTTACTTTTTTAGCTTTTTCTATTTCATGTACTAAGATTTGTATCAGTGTTTAAGCTAATCTAAAGGTATTTTTTTTTTACTCCTCTTTCTTTAGAATTTTATAAGAGTGAGGTGATCAAGAATTCTCTGGTAAGTTATTTTAATGCGGAAAAACTTCCTTTTAAAAATTATTTATTTAGTACCAACATATTGATTTCTCTGCTGAATATCATAACTCTTTCATGTGTCTTTCCACTCTTCAGTTCTGGGAGCATCATGTTCTCCCCCTTTTCATGAGGTTGGAATAGGGAGTTACTGAGTATAGAAATGCTGATTTCTTTGAGCATCTGTGTGTTGTGTAGGAGAACAGTAAGAAACGTATACCTGGATATATATAAACATGTGTATTCATTGAAGAGCTAATAGCTGTAAGAAACTAAACTTTGTAAACATCTTAAGTTTGATAAATTTTCAAGTTTAGATCAGCGAAGGGGCCAGAACTGAACACTTTATTACAACTGAGAAGAAAGTGAACAAATACATCAACAAGTTCTGTAAACTTAATTACTGGGGGATAGATCAGCATTTAACTTTTGCAATGTAAGCTGTACCCTGGTTTTCAGAAGCTGAATTGTAAATAGGAAAGGAATGTTACTTCCACTTTGAAATGTCCTGATTTGGCTGAACTGAATTAGTAAATTCTGCAGTAAAATCTTCAGTGTTTTGTAGTGGAAGGAAGCAGAGCCCACTCTCTGTTTCTGATGTAGCTTTTAACCCAGGCATTCTCTCCAGAGAAGGAAGCAGCAGAGCTTGTTGGCCTCAGCTCTGTGCGAACCTTGAAATGGCTGCTGTTCCTCATTCTTTAGATTTTTTTAAAAATCTTTGATGTGGACTTTGCTACTTTCTGAATTATCAACTTTTGGGGCTACTTTGAGCTTGTTTAAATGTATTTATCCGTCTTTGACTACTCAGAATCCAACCTGGAGGAGTCTGGACTTTGGGTTGATGCCTGATCGTCTGGATACCTCTGTGTCTTGTTTCGTTGTGAGGATCTGGGGTGGCAAGAAGGAGCATTTCCAGCTTTTGATTGAATGGAAGGTCAACCTCGATGGCCTGAAGTACTTGGGCCAGCAGGTAATGGGAAAACAGGTTTTTCCTCAACTTTTTACTTAAGGAATCAAAGCATCTGGATGAATTCATATATAGAATGCTAAGAAAGGAAATGACTGTGTTTGAAGGATGTGTTTTAAAGTTTGATTGCAGATATTCATGTCAGTTTTACCTCAGAGCTTACCAGGCTTGAATTCATTTTTCCCCAAGGTTTTGTGTGCCTGCAGAATTGCAGGTGATGAAAAGCTGCAATTTGTGTTTGTTTGCTGTGGAAAGCTGTAGTGAGCTGGCTGTGAACTGATTTGTTTCCTTCCCTTCTTACAGATCCATGCCAGAAACCCAAACGAGATTATTTTTGGTCTCCATGATGGTTATTACGGAGCTTCATTTGAACAGAAGGTGAGGGTGTCTTGTGTTTGTTCTGGCTTGCTGGTACTGGTGGCAAGCTGAAATTCAGCTTGTAAGCTTGATTTTTCACACTTGGATGCTCAGAACATTAAAATGCTTCGTTTTGAGAAAAAATACTTCTCTGACGTGACAGATAAGAAGTATCATCTTGCCTCGGTTGCAGGGCTGTCTGAGATGTCTTGAAAAGACTTAGTGTAGCATTTTAAGTCCAAAAAAAATCTCTGGTTACTGAAAATAAGCTTTGACTGTGTTCCTTGAGGCAGACATATTGCAAAAGATGTAGCTGTTAAGGCTCCTTTATGTGGCAAATATAAAACCACAATCAATTTTGGTTCTTGGTCCGAACCCTGGAGTCCGTAGCTCCTTAATGGGAAGCTGTTTATTCGCTCTGTTTCAACTGTTTCACCCCAAGTTGTTTTCCCAGAGGACTCACTATAGTATTTGTGCCTGTCCAGCCAATATTGTCACTGATTATTACCTCACTGATGATAAAAAAGTTTAAATTTGCCTGTTGTAAGCAGTGCATCTGACAGAGGTTTTCTTAATCCCAGATTGCTGGAGGCAGTACTGTGGTACAGATAGTTTGTATAAGGAGTCCCTGGCTGGAGGGGAAGTGCCTCCTTGGCACACAGCCTATGCCTATTATTTTTTTTAATTATTTTTTTAATCAGCTAGATCCTGGCACACTTAATTATTACGAGTCATTATTTAGGTGTGACCATGTTTTTGGTGGTGGGGAGTGTCTGCTGTGTGGCCTGTGGTTAACACAGTTGTGAGGAGATGTTAACAGGTAACTGCATTTCAACACCACCTGTGTGGAAGCTGCCTGTTGAGGGAGGAAGGAATCTGCAGACAGGGATTGTGGGGCTGGAGTCCCCTTCCATCCCTGTTGGAAGGCTGGCTGATCACAGGGACAGCTGAGGCTGCCTAAGCATTCAAATAAAGACCTCTTTTCCTGGAATCCATAAGCTTTCTGACAGTGCTGCCAGGTGGTTTGATCTGCTTAGAATTCACTTCATCATCTGAAGGAACCATTCTGAGTTCGTGGAATTCTCTAGGAATGTACAGGCCCGTGCCTGACATGGAAAAGCTCCACAGCTGCCCCTTGCAGCAGGAGGAATTGCTGCTGGGCTGTTCTGATTCTGATCCCTGCTGTGCAGAATTGATGCTTTGGGCTCTTAAGAATGACACTGATTTTGTAGCTTCCAGAAACTTGTTCACATCACCCCAAACTAAGATGGCTTTGACCTTTCCAACGTGTCGCTCAGGCACGTTCCTGACTGGGCTCTCCTGTCTGGAGCTGAAGGGGTGGCAGCTCTGTAAACTGCATCCTTCAGTGTTCCTGGGCAGAAGATTTGGACAGCTGTGGATTAAAAAGTGCAGGAAAAAAACACACTCTGTGTCTAGAACACAGATAAAGTGATAGGTCTTGTACACCTTTATAGGCAAGTGGTGTTATTGCCACCTCGAGTTGTTTCATAAAATTATGAAGACATTTAAAGTACATTAAATGCCAGGTCATTTGTTCAACCAAAAGTGCATGCTTTTGGTCAAGGTGGAAAATTTTTTGATTCTTAAATGTCTGTTGTTTCCTTGCCTTAAGGATCACTCAGGTACCCTGAAGAACAGTCTCCTCCAGGTGGATCAGAACTGTGTCCGTAACTCTTACGATGTCTTCTCTTTGCTTAGGTAAGGCTTTTGGTAACACCCTGTGTAGCTACTGTAACTTCTTGAATTTGGGTGTGGAAGGAGCCTTTCTGAATATAAAAAACCCCCCTGTTCTGGTGTGGAATGTGCAAAGGAGATCCTGAGGTCAGGCCAGTTTCCTGGTGGTGTCAAGGAGATGGGCCATGGTGTTTGCACGTTCCGTGGTGGTCACTGGGCTTCTGCCACAGGGATGTTTGAGAGCTCTGAGCAGGGGCTGGCTGTGGAGCTGGACAGGCCTTGTGGGTGTCAAAATCATGGAACTTCTCTGTTAGAAAGCTTCTGTGGAAAGCCCCTTCTCTGTCCTCCTCAACAGCATTAAAATTGATTTAAATAAATGAGAACAGACCCAGTTACTCCAGCACATGTGGCATAAAAAAGCCTACAGTGTTTTTTTTTTAATTTTGGGTGGTTACTTAGATGTCTCTGTTTATAAGAAAACATGAAATGCTAATAAAAACATAAGCAAGATGTCCTTTTCCAGATCTGCTTTAATTATAATAGCTTAAGAATGTTATTTATGGAGAAGTATAATGGAGTTCCACCACTGTCAGTAGGTTGAGGAATCTGTATGTAAAAGGCATTTTATAAGGCAGGTTCTGCAGGAACAGCACTAGATGTACTGTGAAGGAAACCCTTGAAAGAGAAACGTTTAACATGCTTTCAAAAGTCCTTGGAAAAATGCAGTTGACTTTTTTTTTAACCCAAGTTGAATCCATTCCATAGTGCTGACAGTAGGTGTCAGTGTTGCCTGTCTGAAGAAAGGGGTAGGAGAAGTTAACTCGAGGTTGCTTATTCAGAAGTCTTTATTTTCTAAGCTCTCTTAAAGTGTGAATGTGCTGTTCCTTGATTCTGTAAAGCATATTTAAACTGAGACTGTCTGTTCCTGTGCCTTTAGTGGGAAACAACCCGGGGGGTGTCAGGAAGTTCTGCTTTCGTTCTGGCACAGTCCATTAGCAGAGGACTCTTGTGCTACCAAACATAAAGTCTTTGTTAAATAGAAAGAAGCAAACATGTGCAGCTCACCCTGATTGCTTTATTCACATGTTTTTCACATTTCTTGTGCACTTCCATGGAGTATGAACATACTCCATTAAAAACAGGTTCTGGCCCAACCCTTTGCTCAAACTTCACAGTGAGAGTTTGTGTGGCTGATCTCTGTATCAAAACTGCTTTGGGGGGGAAGAAGTGATGGCACTGTTTTCCTCAGAAGCTAAAACTTGTGAATAGGCCTCAATGGAAAGCACGTGCTCAGCTCAAATTGTGTTGGTTTAAAAAAATTAATCTGTTGGATCAAAGTAGCGCCTGTGTGCTCAGGTGCTGCCTTACAGGGATTTACAAGTTAATTAAACAGGAGGAAAAGTTTAGGTGCAAAGCTCAGCTTTACACCAGGAAGTTCTGGGCACCTTTGCAGCCCAGGAACCTTCCTGTTCCAGGGCAGGGACAAGATGCTCAGGTGGACATGAGGTTGCTAATAAGTTGTTTGTGGCACGTGGAAGGGACTGATGTTCTTCCAACCCCTGGCTTTTAAAAGGGCTCACTAACAAAACCTGGAAAAACTCAAATTTTGAGGTTTTTGTTCCTTGTCAGATTTCCTGAAGAGAGGTCACTGAAAGACTTTTTCTAAATATTATGTTGCTGGTAGTAATGGGTTGTGCAGTAACATGTTTCACCTTTCACACAGAGCTCAGGAAGGGCCAAATTCATCTGAGCTCATGTTCTGGACATGTCTCCATAGTCAAGTTCTCAGCACATTTGCAGCACTAATGGGAATAGGTTATATTTAGTGTTCTCTTGGTTTTCTAGCCTTTCTTTTCTTTAAGCTTTGAAAAACAGACCTTTCAGTATTAAGTGGTGTTGGGAAGATGAGATGTCACTACAGAAGGGGCTTAAAATCCTATATATTAAAATTTTGCTTCAGTTTTAAATACAAGAACTAATATAGTGTATTCTGCAGCTTTTCCTTGATGATACTTAGAGAGCAGTTGGCCTGTGCAAGTATGTGAGTGCCTGAAATCCTCCCAAATCCTGCCTGGAGACAAAAAGTGCTCTAAGGACTAGTGAAGATCTGCCCCTTTGAAGTTCAGCTTCATATGGTTTTATCTCTGCAGTCAGAGCTGCTCTCTCTGTGGTTTAACCATCCCTTCAGCAGATGGCATGGCATGTTTGGGGTATTTACCCAGCCAGTTAGGCCAGGTTGAAAACATTTTGGTTGTATTTTTGTTCAAAAAAATAGTGTTTTTTAACAACAACATCATCATCATCTGCTATTGGTGCAATTTGAGTGCTGGATGGGTAGAAGAGCAGCTCCAGGCAGCTGCTGTAATATTGCTGGAATCTAATCTGGCTGAATTTGATTTAAATAATATTTCTAGGTGTTAATCTGTCACAGGGCAGGGTAGGGGTCAAGTGACAGGCCTTGCTCTGGGGTTTGCCATTTGTAATACAACTGCTCATGTAAGGAAGAGTGTTTGTCTTATCACTGAAAAGAGATTATTTAAGAACACAAATGTAGGTATCATTTGCCTGGGGTCTGAAATGCTGATGTTCATAAAATCACCTTCAAGTGAGCAAGCCTAAAACACGGGGACATGATATCAAGTCAGCTTTTGTTTAATTCTGCTTATCTTAGGGAAGATGCTTTTAAATAGCTGTACTGCTTGTGTTTAAATTCCTCCAACTTTATTAGAACTTTTACAAGTGAGTCTCTGAAACTGGAAGTGGAGACAACACACCTGGTCAGTGTAGGCAGCTGTGGTGGGGAAATGCTCATTGGTAGCTCTGAGTAGTTTGTCTGAGACACCAGTCAGTGGGACTGTGTGTGCCAAATGCAGGAACTGCCCTCGGGCAGCTCTTTTTAACTCATGGAAAGGATGCTGGAAGTGAAGCTGCTGTTCCTAAGCTCTGAGCAGGGTCTTGGTGGGCTGAAGCTGCTCAGTGTGAGGTGTGTCTGGGGCACGTGGGGCTGCTCACAGAACAGTCAGCCCTGAGCAGTGCCAGTGTCCTCCCTGGCAGCTCGGTCACACTTTGCTCTTGTGTGGTGGGTTTAAGTAGCAATTCCAAACTTTAGGCTTCCAGCTGTTTAGTGGGGTGAAAAGGAGGGAAAGCAGGAAGAAACTTGCTCTTATCAGCTGCTCTCTAACTTCATCTGATAACAAACCCCAGGGCGAGCCATGCAAAGCTGTACTGCCTTTGAACTTCCCTGGAGTCCTCTATGTTCATCCTCATCTCCGTGGAAGAAGTGAATCCAATGGAGCTGGGCAGCATCTGGGACTACATGGAAATAGAGCTGCTTTTTGCTGCCCTGTCCCTCGTGGCATTTTGGGAGATGCAGAGAGAGAAGGGGAGGCAGGAGAGAGTTAGTTAAATTTTAAAATATGAACTGACATCTCTTGTTTTTAGCTTTTCCCTTTGCTGTCCTTTCCTCAGAGAAGGGCCCCAACTCATAGCCACGAGCAACCCCTTTCTCAATGGTGCAGTTAAGGATGTCCATGCTGTGGGCAGTGCCACATCCTGAGGAGATGGTGTGGATGTGCCAGGAAAGGTGGTCACCAGGAGCCCGGTGCTCTTGCAGTGCCTTGCTCCAGCTGTTCCTGTATCTTGGCAATGAAATTGCTGGCTCGTGTTGCAGACTTTCAGATTTTGTGTTGCTACTGCTGCTACCACGTCCCTGTCCCAGCCAGTGTGGAAATACAAGTGTGGGATGGGTTGTAGGATTCCTCTCACCTGACCTGTGCTCTGAAATCACTCAGTTCCTCTGCCAGAATATTGCTCTGCTGGTGATAAGTGTGGTTGGTTCTTTGTGATGGCCAACTTTGATGTTTCTAAACAGGAAACATTTGCACCTGCAAGACTTGGCCCTTTGTCCTGTAGAGGCAGCCAAGGCCAGGCAGGGCATCCCTTGGCTTTGGGCAGGCAAACCCAGGATGGATGAACAGGAGCTGCAGTCAGACCTCTCCAGTGCCTCTGTGCCTAATTAATTAGCTCTGAGATAGATGAACATTACTACAAGTGTCATCCCTCTTGACCTGGAAACCACGTGGGGTGGTGGCTTCCCGGGAAGCAGCAAAGGAGGTGGAAACTGGGATGGGAATTTTTTTTCTGAGAGGTTCCTTAGGGATTTTTACTTGTGGCATCAGGCTTTTGGACAAACATATTCCCAGGGGTTCTCCATGTGTGGTGCTGAGCTGTTTGGGAGCTGAGGCTGCTCAGTCAGCACAGGGGTCCGTTTACAAGCCTGGCTGTTGCCAGGAGCTGCAGTGGAGAGCGCCGTGGGTCACGGCCAGGGGAAACAGCCCGTGAAGTGTCAGAGAGGGGGAGTCCTTTGTGTGCTCACTGCAGGGCTCAGCCTGCTGCTGCTCTCATCTTCAGATGCCATGTGGAACAAACCACCTCTGCAGGGGCAGGTTTTCGGTGTGAACAGGGCAGGCATGTTGCCAACTCTTGGCCAAATTTGAGTTCAGAGCACTTCTAAAAGAGAAAATACACAAAGCTGTGCAGAACTTCAAAACCAGCTTTGTTCTGCCTCTCTGTTTGTGACAGTGTGTAAAAGATGGTGCTAATGAAGCAAAGTTCAATTAGATGAGAAGTCAGAACACAGTCCTGCACCTTTTCCTGGCTCTGTTAGAATTGGTGAAAAACAGACCATGTCAGAGAATCATTGAACAGTTTGGGTTGGGAGGGACTTTTAAAGACCATCTTGTACCATGGGCAGGGACACCTTCCACTGTCCCAGGTTGCTCCAAGCCCCGCCCAGCCTGGCCTTGGACACTTCCAGGGATGAGTAGGGAATGCACCAATGTCTGAGGAGCCGCAGAACCCTCCTGTGAGCGTTCTGACCATCCCTGGCAGGTGGGACATCTCTCTTCTCTGCTGCAGCTGCAAGATTCTGCTTCTCTTGGAAGTAAGTTTAGATTGGAGTTTGGGGGTGGCTTCCAGGAAAAGTGCAGCAGTTGCAGCTTTCAAACATGAGTCACCTGAACATTGGCTGGTGTTCCTCCTCCTCCTCCCTCCGTGGCTAAGGCCTGTGTGCTGTTGTCACAGGCACCTTCTCACTTGGGTGGCCAGTGACCTGAGGAACACAATCAAGTGGAGAGCAACTGTTTCCCTTCTTGGGTGGAGCCTGTAACCCATTCAACCTGAATTTGTGCATCTTCCTTTTCATTGTGCAGTGAACTCCAGCCTTAGTCTTGCTCACTGTCTGAGCAAGAATTGAAGCTTCTATTAGGGTTTGTTGGCCAAAGGCAGCTGGATTGTACTGGTGTCACTGTCCTGCTGGCAGGAGTTAGCACGATGTGTTTATGCACTTGGGGAATCTGATTTGCATCTAATTGACCTGTCTACTAAACAGTGTCTGGAGTGTGATTTTTTTTTTCTGCTCTGGCAACAAGGTTTCTGTAATCACAAACTGAGATAGAACAAAAAGAAACTTCCTCTGTTACTTGCCACGAATACATTTGTTCTTTGAGTAAAAAAATCAACCCATAAATGCATCCCAGCACTGGAGTTAATCTGTGAATTGGAATAAAACTACTAGAGACATCTCAGGTTTTGTGGCTTCACTTCTGGAAAAATTGTTTGAGCTTCCCAGTAAGACTCTTCTGTTCCCTTCATGCCCTGGGAGTATTGAAGGTGATCTGTATCCTACCTGCTTCCCTTAAGTACTCCTCACACTGCAGGCCCTGACCTGCCCTGCTGCCAATGTGATAGGCGTGTTTTTTCCTTTTCTTCTCCTTTTCCAAATGGCTCAAAGCATCCACTCCTGCAGTGCACAAATCCACGTGGACTGGGTTATTCAAAAGCTTAATTGGAGTCTTGCACATGCAAGGCTGAAATGGAGACTCACATGTCAGCATAGGACTCACATGTGACTCACAGGTAAGACTCAAAACAGTTTGGAAGAATGCTGGAAAGTTATCTGTGCTGTCCTGGGTGAGTTTCTGACAGCACTGGCTCTTGGAGAGGTTTAATGTCATAAATGAGTAAGTCAGACTTGCATTTTATTCTTTTCTTACTCCCTACTGTCTTCTCTTGCCCTACATCTGCTTTTGACAAATTGTAGGTATAGGTTTCTGAGGAAATTGGAAAGGGAGTATATGATTATAAATTAGAAAAATTTTTCTTGTGGGAAAGCAGATGTAGCAAATGATGGTTTAAGGGGTTATGTAAAAAGTACTTTATAGCTGGCTGGCACTCTCCACAATCCAATTTCTGGGTTGATATTAAGTAGTGTGCATTCCAGGTTTTATATTTAATGGGAAGGCCTTAGCTTATTTTTTCTTTAATAATAGGTTTGGGTACTTTACTTCCAGGATCCTACATCTCACTTCTTGCCAGGATTGTTCCATTCTATTTTCTAAATCCCTGGTAGTAATTCTCAGTTTAAATTTAGTCTCGCTGTAAACTAAGGTTGTTCTGGCAAATAAGACCAGAGGCATTTATTTCTCTTGTGAGAAGTAGCTGTAGTATGTGACTGCTGTAATTAATTGATGTATTTATGGCTTAAGGGTCCTGTACATGAAAAATCCAGATGTGGCTGATAGAAGCAAATAGATATTTGGAATGGATGATAGAACTGCAAAATCATGTATCAAATGTCTAATAAAGCCGAGGCTCTTTCATTAATGTAAATACAAGCATATGTGAGCTTAATAGGCACAAGTCTCACTGCACTCCAGCTTTCAGGTTGTTACAGATTGCAGCCAGCAAGGAACTTGCTCTGTGAACCAGTAAATCACTGCTAATGCACGACCAGGAGGGACCAGGACACTGCAGCCTGTCTGAAAGGGCTTCAGCCGAACCTTCCAACTTAGTGCAGGCTGAAGGACAGTAAATGTATTGTTACAGCACATTCCTGGGTTGTACAGTCAGGTTCTGTTGGGCCAGTGCACTGTGCAGGCCTGCAGGTCAGGAAAACTGATTGATCTTCTTGATTCTTGTGGCAAAAAAATCCTGTCATGGGAAGAAGTCTAAAACTTCTCCTCCAGGGCAGTACCCACATTGAACTGGCTGGCAGAACATTGTATGCTGGAATTGTTTCAGATCTTCCAGCCAAGGGAGAAAGGGGCCTGTGGGCTTAGAAATTTTTTTTTTATTTTATTTTATGGGGAAGCAGGGAAGCCATTGGATGTCAGACTTGAAAAGCCTTGAAGAAAGAACCCAAACAGCCTGTATTTCAGGAACTTGGGCTCTAGCAAGTGAAGAGGAGAGATGTTGAGGTTATGCCTGCTGCTTCTTCCTAGACCGAGTAGGGGTGCAGCTTTTGTTGGGCTCAGCTTACAGTGTGGCTTATGTTTTTAATCTGTCTCACTGTCTCCTAGACTTCCAAAGGAAGGGAGGGTGTTTTGTTTCCTCTCCCTTTCCCCCATCTCAGAGAGCAGGTGATATGAGACTGGAAGTGGAACAGCAGCCCCGTGGATCCCCACCTCGGATCCATCCGAGGGCTCAGGAATTTTAATGTCCGCTCTGCTTTCCGGTTTTTCCCAGGCAGCAGCGTGGAACTGGCTGAGGTTGGACAACTGCACAGCAGCTCTGGGGGCCCCAGGCAGTAAATCTGTCCCACTTCCCCTTCCAGTTGCTGTGCTGCTGGCTGACAATGGCTGGGAGCTCTGCAGACACGGGCTGACGACACTGTTGGCTGAACCATCCCATCAGAAGGGCTGGAGTTTCTGCTGGAGCTGCCTTGGCTCTCCCAGCCCCAGAGGAAATTTGGTAGCAGGCCAGTGGCCTCTTGAAGCCCTCAGTTAGCTTCTTAAGTGCTGTGGATGTGATAATTTTAATAAAATATATTGAAAAATGAAGTCTTGAATGACGTAGGAAGAATCCTGCCTTGGCTGATAGCACGTGGGTTGTGCCATCCATGGGCTCAGCCTTGGCACTTCCTAAGCCAGGCTGGGCTGTGCTCAAAGCACAGTTTGGGCTGACTTTAGGCTGGAGCACTGGCCCTGCATTCAGCCTAGAAGTGGGAACAAGGTGCAGTCAATTTGGGTTGGAGTTTCTCTCCGTTCGTTCTCTATAAATTTTAATCCAGATTTATGGTGTCAGCTTGCTGATCTCCATCCGCTGCTGCAATCATAATTGCTTCCACCAAGGGCTGTCTTGTGCATGCAGAAATGATGGACAAAATTTCCACGCTGGCATTCCTATGGCTTAGTTTGTATTCCCCTCGTTGGATGACCACAGATTTCCACGTGGGGACTGGTTTTGGCTGGGAAAGGGAGATTTCTGTTCATAGTTGCTGCTTTTGTGACATGGAGTCCCTAAAATTTTAATCTTGGAAGACTTTAACTTTGGATGTGGTCGTGTTCCTCCTGTTACCATTTGAAAGTTCTTGGAACAGCAGTGAACATCCTGGGACTGAGTCAGGCAGTGTCAGAAAATGCTCTGCCTTGCAGTGGAAATGGCACTGTTTGGCATCAAGGCAGCCAAGTTTCGCTGTTGGGGTTTTACAGTGCAAGAAATGGCTGGATGATGTTTGGCTTAAAAAGAAATCCAGTTCTTATTAAAAGCAGACTTGATTGCAGAGCAGTTTTTATAGGTTGGGGTATATCTTTAGGTATGAATTCACCCAGCTGAACCAGTATTCCACAATATGGATTGTTCTGAGGAGTCAGCGTGAATGGATGTTTGTTCCTTATACTTGGGCAAGGGGAGAAGAACTTTGTTATTAACAACCTATAAATTTTGTAGTGAGAATTGATCAAATCACTGTGAGGAGCTCACATGGCAAATGACCTTCCCAACAATTTATCAGTTACCTAAATCACAGGATACTGGGAGCTGAAACACTCTTTCAGTGAGTAAAACACCTCCCAGCAGTCAGGATTTGCTGCCTCAGTGTCGGGATGTGAAAACTTGTAAAACTTTCTCTTCATCACGTGACGGACTAAATGGAGAAAGTTCTCCCAATGTAAAATGAGATGGAGAGGAAAGGCAAGTGTCACTCAGTTATTACTCTTTGCCTAAAAGTTTTAGCTTTGGGTAAGGCTTTCTTGGTAAGAAAACCTTCCAGACTTTTGGGAAGTGTGGGATAGAAGCCTCAGCCCCTGCTGCAGGACGTGCCACAGCTGTAACTTCTCTTCTCTCTGCAGGCTCCACAGAGCACAGTGTGCAATCAAACAGACTCAGGTAACTGTGCAGAGGATAGGGAGGGAGATTGAAGAGAAGCTGAGATGTACATCCACACGGAACGAGCTGGTATGTTGGATTCATTACAACCTCCTTTCGTGGGCTCGCTGAAGCGTCTGGCTGATGTCTTCATCCTAAGCTTGGCTTTTTTTAACACTTGAACTTAAAATCTTTCTTCAGACCTGTCATTTCAAATGGGAACTCACCTGAGGGCTGTGTGATGTAATGACTGTGAGTTGTGTGTGGTGCTCAGCTGGATTGATAGACTGCTTAGCCTATTTTTACCTTTTTTTATATGCTATAAAAGCATAAACATTGCACAGTGCACGGAAGAGGCTTTTCAGGAAAAACAAACTTGTAATGATTTAGATCAATCTTGACAGGAACCTGTGGTGGATTCAGGGTGAGGTGAGTCTACTGGCTGTACATTGCTGCACCCCAACTCCCTTTGGATGAACAGAATTCCAGCAAAAGCTGTCAGTCAAGTGACATGCTCGTTTTAAGCAGGAATTGTACTGGATCTTGCAATAGCTTTTGACAGTTTGTTTTGCCTGCCCTCTTCCCCTCTCCAGAAGAGTCTGTTGGCACTGGTTTCTGCTTTCTGCCCAGCAAAGCTGGGCTCAGCTCAGAGCAGTGGGTTTGACAGAAAAGAGGTGGCCTGTGGTGACTTCCTTGCACTGGTGCTCACTGGCACATGTCCATGTGTGGGACACGGATGAGTTGCTCTCCTTCCAAAGCAGAAAACCATCAGAGGCTTTGGGAATCTGTTACCTGTGGTAATCTGTGAACTCAACCTTTAGTCTGCCAGGCACTAATCTTGTCCTATTTATTCCTTCCCTCCTATACCCTTTTTCGTGGAACTGCTTCCATGCAGAAAAACTTGCCTTCTTTTTTTTTGAGTCTGTGTTTCTCCCAACAGAAGAAGGAGAGTGAATGTTTACAGCTGAAGATCCTGGTGCTACGTAATGAACTGGAGAGGCAGAAGAAGGCCCTTGGTCAAGAAGTAGCCTTGTTGCACAAGCAAAAAAGTAGTTTGAGTGACAGAGGTAAGTGTAGGAACCCTCAGCCTGGTTTATGGTCATGGTGCCCAAAATGGCATGGTTTCTGTTTCAGTTTTGTTCATTGTCTGGCTCTCACGTGCTGTGTTTTTTCTTTATCTGAAATCTGCAGGCAGGTATAATTTCTTCACCATCTGTGTTACACTGAGTTTTGGGCAGCAGTTTGTGGTGTCTTGTCTCTAAATAACTTCTTACTGTGACACCTCTCTAATGTAATCTTTAATCCGTGCTTAATTAACATTTTAGGAGAAAATCAGAAGGGCTGCACTGTAATACAGTAAACAGTGGCTTTGTAACCTCAGGGGGAAAGTTACTGTTCCTGTGATTAGGATTCCAGTTCAAGTGTTAGGAGAAAAAAAATCCCTCTTAATAGTCTGCTATGTAAGCAAAAGGTGAAATGCTCAGTCATCCTGGTATTTTCCTGTACTGGGAAGGTGTCCTGCAGTAAAATGCTACATCACTGCCCCTTTGGAGCTCACCAAGGCCAAGCTACACAAATGCTTGATCTTGTTGCAGGATTTTTTTTGTTGTTTTTTAGAGCCTATTTGAGTCTCAAGTAATGAGTCACTACTAAAATGAGTTTTTTGCCATGTACTTCATCCTGGCTGTGCAAGGGTTGGGGTGCCATAATTCATTCCTGCCCTACTTGGCCATGAGGGGAACAGGTATAAAAGGAAGCTGAAATTTGGTTGTGTTTGGATGGTGAGTGGGTGCCTGGAGATCCCACTGTGCTGGCATTTCCTACTCTGGGAGCATAACATGGAAAATGGGAAGAGTCAGTGGAGGATTATTGCCAGCATTTGTGTCAGTATCTACTTTTAAAACTTCTGCTAACTAAGAAAATACCTGATACTATTTTTTTTTCCCTGATTCCTCTTGTTTAGAAAATGCATTTGGGACTGAATATGAGAAACTTGGAGAGCACAACGAATCCCTGTGTGAATTAAGGAAGGAATGCACTGCCAAGAGGTAAAAGGGCCTCTGCTTGTTCTGCAATTGGAAAAGAAAGACAAGCTTGAGAGTAGGCCATTGGAAATGGGACTTCTGGCACCAAATCCTTCCTCCTGTGGCCCCAAAACTTCTGTTAAAACATCTCTGCTACAACTTGCAGATATCTAAGGGGAGGATTACCAGTGGCAAGTCTAGAAGAGAAGAAAACAAGATGCTTGGTTGCCTGTGTGGGCTCTGCTGGGGCTTCTAGGTCTGTTTTAGTGTAACAGCTCTGTAATACCTAATTCTCAGTCAAAAATCCCCTGAAATGTGAGGAACGTGTGAAAACAGCAACTTCTGCCTGCTGTGGTGCTGTTTTGGGTGGAGTTACCCAGCTTTTGGGGAGGGCAGGGGATACCTGGGGAGCTGCAGGAGGGAACCTTATTTAAGGCTTTTGAGGGAACTAATGAGTTGGGGATCTCTTTCCCCCAGAGAACAGCTTTTGAAGACAAATGCCCAGCAGACTATTCGATGCAAGCAGCTGCTGTCAGAGCTGTCCTACATCTACCCCATTGATCTGGTATGTGTGCAGCATCCTAAAAATCTGCCTGAGCTGAAATGAACTCCCTGTTTAGAACAGTGCAAGCAAATATCCTCTTTTATTCATGATGAAATTTGCTCTTTGCTCATCCTGTGTATCCCAGCTTCTTCTTACATTTGGTCCTTGGATTGCAAGCTTCCCAGGGAGGGGTCTCCACTGCAATGGTAGAATAGCTGTAGCTCTAATTTACTGGATATTTGCCATGTTGTTTACAGTGGTGTAAAGTAACCCTGACAGTAGGTGAACTGATCTCTAACAGAGTGCACAGAAACAGATGTCAAAATGTTGAACTCCAAACCCTTTTATATAATGATTTAAAATGAAGCTCTTCCTTCTTTAAAAAAGTTGCATATATTTTCTGAGTTTTGTGAAATGTGGATTAAAATACTGTGTCAAAGTCACTCTGAGTTTAAGTGGATATTTAGGTTTTGATTTTGATTTTTTTTTTCATAGCTTTGTTGTCATTGGATTTTATGCAGGTTTTGGTTTTCTGGATGTTATTGTTCCATTCTCACTTTCCACTGTTGATTTTTAAACTTACAGAATGATCAAAAGGATTACTTTGTTTGTGGAGTCAAGCTTCCTAATTCTGAAGACTTTCAAGGTAGCTGAATATTCTTAATGTAGCTGTTACAGTTAACACTGCTTCTAAATTTCATGGAATTAAGTAAACTGATAATAATGGCTTGGGATCCAAATTTTTGACCGGAAAGATCTAGACTAGGAAAAAAAACCTTAGGAATTATTTATCCCTGCTCCCTTGCTACTGCAAAGGAGGTTTCTGTTGGCTCTTGGAAAAGCACTTCTGTGTTCTGAGAGTCCAAACATGGAGTTACCCAGAGGGGCTGTGGAGTCTCCATCCTTGGGGATGCTCAGAGCCCAGCTGGACACAGCCCTGGGCAACCTGCTGCTCCCTGCCCCTGCTCTGAGCCCTTCTCAGAGGTGCCTCCCAAACCCAGGGATTCTGCAGAGTGTTTGAGTCTGACCTAAAATTCCTCTGGGGCCACTTCTAGTCCATCAGTCTTGCTGGGGCAGCAGGCAGGAATCCCTGTTGGGTTTGCTGGAGCTGCTGGTGAAATTCTGGGATAAATACCTCACCAAAAGGAGCCTGTAAACCTCTGTGACAGTATGGAGTGCTTTACAAGTCAGCTGCTGCTTTAACTGTCGACCCTCATCCTCTTGCAGAGGCCAATATTTCATGTGCCTGTGTGCATAGCAGTTGTACAGGTAACTGCATGCACTCAGCTGCACGTGTTTGGTGTGACTGGAGCTGCAGGAAAATGCCTTGGAGAACTTCCCAGTATTTGCTCACTCTGGTTTCTTGAGCAAAAAGAATCTGCATCTGTTGTCTAACTCTTTAAAGCCATCCCATAGTAACTAACTTGTACTGACAATATGTATATCAGATGCAGAATAGTGGAGGAGTAATCTTTAAAACAAATTAATTTGTCAGCAGGACAAAACCCAGTCTGTTTCTTTGTTTTCCTGATTGCACTGAGTGTTGTAATGAACTCAGTTGGGTAATTTTTGAGGAATCACTGGTGTGCATCTTCTGGCCCATTTTCAGTTTCCTGGTATTAATTCCTTACAAAAGAATTACTAATGCTTTATCCAAGGCTCTAGAAATACTGTATTGTGATGAAGAATTACTAAGCATTCACCTTATTGAAACATGCAGTTAAATTTGAAACCTGGCATGGATCTTATCTCACTCAGTAGGTAATATTTTTTTAAAAAATTAGGCATCTGAAGGATCAAAAAAAAAATTGATTCCCTAAAAAGCCAGTTTTGCTGCTGGTCCTCTTTGGTTGACTTCATGGGATTCCCTTGTGCATCAGGAGGGGTGACTCTCGTGCTGTTTGTATCCCCTACAAAGAATTAAAATTAGAGAAAAGGAAAATGAAAAGCCCTGACGTGGCTAAAGGATGTCATTTGAATCACCAGACCCGAGTGTATTCCCAGCAGGTGAAGCTCCAAGGTTGAAACCTGAAATGTCAAATTAAAAAGGATACTTTCAACCAAGGGGTTAACCCAAGTTTTTGCAGTTCCTGGCGCAGAGCAGAGCTCCTGCCCTGGGGAGGGTGTCTCTCCAAGTGACCTCACTGGTGGCTGGAGCTGTGCAGCAGTGCAGCCTTCCCCTGACCCTGGCAGTCCACCCACACAAATGCACAAAGCTTAAGGCTTGACTTTTGTCTTGGGAACCTTGTTCCACTTTTCCCATCTTTCCTTGGCCCTCCCCCAGCCAGGCAGTTCAGCTGTGGACGTGTAAAACTGGCAGGAGAACGAGCCGTGACCAGCTTTCCATGAGAGCCAAACACAGGGAGTGCAAAGCTCTCCAAAGTGACTTAAGTGTTCCTAAGTTCTGGTTTCTGAGGGCTGTGTTAACTGTGGTGCTCTCTGAGCAGCAGGGCTGAGCACCAGCATTCCCTGGATCCAACAGTGGATTCTCTTTGTCCTTGCAGCCAAGGATGACGGGAGCATCGCCGTTGCCCTGGGCTACACTGCTCACCTGGTTTCCATGATCTCCTTCTTCCTGCAAGTGCCACTCAGGTATCCCATCATCCACAAGGGCTCCCGCTCCACCATCAAGGACAACATCAACGACAAGCTCACCGAGAAGGAGCGAGAGTGAGTATGTTGGGAAGGCACTTCCCTCACAACAAAAAGTCACCACCAGAAAACCCCCCACCCTGAACAGGTTTGGGTGCTCTGAAGTGACACACAATTTGTCTCTCCTTGAAAACAACGAATCAACACTGAAAAAAACCCTCACCCTGAACAGTTTTGGGTCCTCTGAAGTGACAGGGAATTTGAAGGCACTGTTTCCAGTAGTCATTGGAGTTTCTCATGTTGGAATTCTGGGAATTCAGCTTTGTTGTTCTCGCTCTGTTGGCACACGCACGCCTCTGATTTGGCTTCCAGTAATGCTAGAAAAACTTAAATAGTGTTTCTTAAAGGTGAGTTTTGGCTGCTGGTTGGAAAAATTGCCCTTTGTGTTTTGCTACTGTCTGTGGGAATAAACTGCAGATGGCAAGTGCAGCCTCACTGGGAGCTACTGCCAGTGCTGGGCTGGGGGCAGAGAAACATGAGGAAACAAATTTTCTCTAACACAGAGGGGTTTAATCCATTGAAAAAGAGCACAGTAAACTGCCACCTACTGTAAATCAGCTTAATGTTCAGTAAAGAGCTTTTTGTTTGTTCTGTAATCGTTGTCTTTCAGCATAAGAATCCAGATCAGGATGGAAGGGTTTTATTGTGCCTAGCTGACAGGATGGGGATGCTTGGAAGGGTCTGATTTCTCTTTGCAGCTTAGTGACTTTGGGCAGGACAGACAAGGTAATTTGCCCTAAGAGTTGGAATCACTCAGGTCTTCTTGTTTTGACACAATAAAATACAAGTACATAATGATGTCTTGCAGAGTAATTTGGGTGCCATTTTAATAACTTGTCCAAACACTTCCTGGGTGACTTAACAGAACATTAACTTGTTTTGCTTCAGTGTAGGTCTTGAAGCATATGGTCATATCCTTCCTGAGCATCACTTGGAGGAGGATTACAAACTAGAACATTTATATCTGCAAAACAAATTTCTGAGGAGTAGAGCTGCCTGTGTGTGGGTGTGTAAAGATTAACCCAATTTCCTGTTGTCTGAGACAGATTGGAGGGTTTAGTCCTTCAGGCTACATCCTTCCAAACCCTCATGACTTAATCCTTGATTTCACAATAGATTTGTGGAAAGGAGAAAGTTTAGCTAAGAGTATGAATCCCTGCTGGGCCATTTACCTGTGTTCTGCAAGATTTTTTCAGGATTAGCTCCTGCCTGAGAATCTTCTCTTCCCAGCTATTGGAGAGACAATCCCACCAACTCTCAAAGGACTTTGGTTACTATAGAAAACCTCAAATGTCATAAATTGCAGTTTTCTTTCTAAACTAATGGTTCATGTTTCTCCCTTGCTCCTGACTGCACTGAGCACAGCAATTAACATGCATTATTAAATTTCTTTATTTCAGTCACCTGTCCTTTAGCAGCTTTTCAAACTCCAACATAAACTGTTGAGTAATTGCAGTGAGGTAATCCCTGTATTTAATCTTTATTATAACACATACATCCTGATTACTGACTATGTTAAACATTTTACTTGGCTTTGTACTTCTTTTTTTTTGATGGCAGGGTTGCCCCGAGATCCTTATTAGGAGCTTCCAGAAGTTGTGCTTTGGGGGGGGAATAGCTGAGTTTTTCACTCCAGAGCAAATTAATAAGTAAATGTGTGTATTTTTAAAGTTATAATGTATAAAGATTTTACTACACTTCCAAGTTTCTTTTCTCAGTGCTCTGGTCTGGTTGGCAAGGGGGTGTTGGGTCATAGCTTGGACTCCATGATCTTGGAGGTCTTTTCCAACCGTAATGATTCTGTGATTCCTGAGGGTGGAATGAGGTGTGGAATGACTGCCATGCAGTGTATGGTCAGCCCTGTAATCATGGGGGTATTAGCTTTTATAATCCATTCAGTAAGTGTGTTCCTCTTTATTCAAAACATACTTTTGGTACTACTAAAACACGAGGTTTTCTTCATGGGAGGGCTTGTCCAGCCCTGGCACAGCTGCCCAGGGCAGTCCCCATCCCTGGAGGGATTTAACAGCCCTGTGCATGTGGCACTTGGGGACATGGCTCAGTGGTGGCCTTGGCAGTGCTGGGGAATGGTTGGGTTTGGGTCATTCTTAAAGATCTACCAACCTACATGATTCTATGGACATGTAACTCCCAGATTGAAGCTCCCTGGGACAGCAGCATGTTCCTCTGTGCAGTGACAAGCAGCATGTTTGCAGAATAAACCACCTCAGTTCCTTGGCTCTGTTCTGGTGCAACTGAAACCTAACACTTCATCACATTCTCATCAGCAGCGTGAGAATGCTGGGATTAAACTCTTTGTGATGTGTCCTGACACTGTGTCTGTCGAGCCCTGCATTTCATGCTTCTGTTAGTCTGCTCCCAGAGTTTTGAGTGCAGAGTAGCTTCCAGCTCAGGGCAAAATAAGGATTGTTATGTCTGGAGTGGGACATAGGCTGTGAAATTCCCTGTGTTGGTGTTGCTCCTCGTGTCGTAGTATTTTGTAATATAAACAGTTTGGAAATATATATACCCCTCTAAGAAAAATAATGGGGTTTCTGGAGTTTAATCACCTTTCTAGTGCCCTAGGTGTGTCTGGACAGGTGAAATGCACATTCAGAGCAATTATTTCTGTTGGACTTTTGCAGTGTTGCTCACACTGTGTCTTTTAAAAGATTTTCAAGAACTCTTACTTCCCTGCTAGGTGAGTTGGAAATGAGAAGGGCTTCAAGAAATAGTTCTGCTAACAGGGTAAGCCCCCAGGGTTGGGGGTGCTTCAGCAGTGCCCAGCACAGGGCATGGGCACTGCCCTGCTCCTGCTGGTCAGGAAAGCTTGCATTGTGTTGTGTGTGCTTCACAGGGTTAAATCATGTGCTGGGAGTTACTGACAGTGGAAGTTCTGATGTGAAAAGTTTCTTCTCAGGCTCTCTGAATAAAACCAACGTGGGATTCCTTGCCAGTTCTGCCCCAAAACTGCTTCCAAATTACCTTCCTCAGTGTGTTGTCACACCTCAAAGAACTGGAAGACAAGCTGTATTTGCAAATAGGTGTTGCTGAACCAGCCTATGGATGATGTTGGAGCATTTGGAACCCACTTGTGGAATGAGCACGGTCTGTAGGTGACCCTCACTGCTGGGGCCTCTCTCCAGGTTGGAAGAACAGGAAAATCAGTGTCTCAATTTTAACAGGCTTGGTCCAGCAGCACTGAGAGGGTTCCTGCTCTGTGCCTGGGAACAGATGAGCCACTTGCAACAAAGCAACCTGGAAAATGGGGACACCAGCAAGTGAAGGGTAGCTTTTCACTGACATGAACGTTCCCCAGCTCAGTGGAGAAGTCTTTAATCATATTTGGGGCTTTGGCTGAGATAATGAAATGGCAGCTTTGGGGAGAAATCTTGGCAAACTTAAATCAGATGGAGGGAGATGTTTGGTTGAGAAATCCAATAGCTGTCAAAGCAGAGCTGAATCTTTGGGGTAGATGGAGTGTGTGTTAAGTGTGCAGCTATATTGCTCAAAGAATGCTTTCTGCCATGAACTTCTCTTGAACTGTATTTTTACATTCTACATTCTTGAGGATATTTAGCTCGAATCCTGGCTTATTTTATTCTTGATTACCAAAATAATGCTCGTGCCTTCAGTGGGTCAGCAAATATTGCAGTGCATAGATTAAGAATTAGATCAGGTGTTCTTTAATAAATTTAGGTCCTGTTAACACTCTTTCTGGGAACTGGAAGTTTTTACATGCTCCTGGCCAGGCTGAGAGAGCAGATTTTTGTTTACTGCAGTGGATGAGACCACTGACCCCAGACATCTCCAGCTGAGAAATGTTTCTGTGAAGACATACTAGGCTTAATTTGCTCCCATTGGAACATTATACTCCTGATGAGATTCTTTTTCAAAACATGACTTCATTGTTTCAAATAAGCAGGGACTTGCCCTGTGTAAAGTGTCCTCCAGTTAAAAATGATCCTCCAGTGGCAGGAGATTTACGGTTCTGATAGCAAGGTTTGTGCTCTGCCCTTCCAGACAGCCCCTGTGCTGTGACATCCATCATGGCTTGGATGGTGCAAGCCTGGAATCCAAGCTGAAATCTGTCACAAAATGCCCAATTAACAAAAAGCCATCAGTGTCAGTGGCTCCTTGGGTTCCTCTCTGTGCTTGGGGCTCTTTGAAAGCATTATTGCTGAAGCAGTGGAATGATTCCCTCTTGTATAAATTGGTGACTGTTATCAGGAACTGCCTGACTTTCAGAATCTGGGTCTTTGCTTTTGTATTTTCTCCCTCCAGTCTGCCCACACTGAAGCTGCTGTGCATTGTCCAAGAGCAAGGGCACAGCAGTTAGACTTATTACAGAGAGATGCTCCTGCTTTCCATTATCACCACCTTAGCTATTCACACAGGCATTTTGAAAATACACTGCAGAAAGTCACACTGATGATGTTTTCCTTTCCCACTAAACTAATTATCTCTGTGTTGTGCAAAGCTTGAAGGAGGATGTGCTTTTCCCCCTTGGCAGTCTGTATTTTTGTCATCGAGTTTGTTTTACAAGTGTAGCTTTTCCTCTCAAGTAGGAACTCAAACCCATATAGTAATCCAGCCTGAATTCCCTTGGGATTTGGGATTCATATTCATGCCTTAATCTCCAACAAGTAAAGTGCACACTTGTCATCCTCTTTCCTGCCTTTTCATTTAATTTTGGGTCGTCTGCTGCAGATCTGTGCCAGTCTCTGCTCTGAAGCTGACAGAGCTGTGGTGCACCTTTTCTGAGAAGGAAACAGGTTTTAAAGCTGTGCAGCCAAAGCTCCTTGTGCCCTGTCCTTTAGGTGGGATGCTAAGAGGTTGGAAGTGCTGGGATTTTGGTGCCTGTGGCTTTTGAGCAGCCTACTTTTCCTAATATTTGGGTTGAATTGTCCTGGGGAATCCTGATTTCAAGTGCTGGCTGGACAGTGGTGGTCATCCTCACTTAAAAGGGTTTGCTTTCTTCTGGTTCAGAGAAGTCCCAGCACTTTTAAACCACAAAGTTTGCTCTCCTGGATCCAACATTCCCTTGGAGTGAGCAAGCAGGATGTGGTTGGGTTGGGGGGAAAACCCTCCTTCCTCCCTTGCAGACCCCCAAAAGGGGGTGAGGGTGAAAGAACTCTTGTACACTCCTCATACTTCAGGCAAGAACTTGTGACTTTTTCAGGTCATTATCTTATCTGGATTGGGCTGTTTGGTTCTATCCTTGTATAGAGTGTCCCATCAGTAGATTTAAGCTTGAGACTCATCATTTTCTTAACTGCCCCATACTTTGTAGTGTTGTGTGAGGCACAGTTGTTCCCTGGATCTGATGGATGGCTCTGTTATCACACCAGTGTCTTACAGACACACAAATTACATCAGTTCTTTATCTGTATAATAGTGAATAATTGGGTTTCAGCTGCATCCTGCCAAGTCTGCTCCACAGCCATCTCCCTGCAGCCATCCTGCTCACTGTCCTGGGAAATGAGAAGTGAAGGAAAAAGCCAGGTTGAGTTTGTTTTCTGACAAATTTGGTGCAGTTGGCCAGGAAGTGTCAGATACTGTAAATACAGTGATGTCAAAATACAGTGGTGCTGGTTTTATTTAGTCTTGGGACTGAGATTCCAGTCTCTAAGGTCCCTTCCTACCCAAGCCCTTCTATGAGAATTAAGTGTTCTTAGGGCATAAGTGTCCTTGCTGTTAGTTTGACTTGCAAAGCTACAAATACTCCTGGTCCTCGGAGTTCTGCATGATTTTGGAAATTAAGGCTTCATAGCATAATTCTAGACTAGATTTCACTCACATTTGCCAAATGGGATGTAAGGTGCTATTGAAATTGTGCCACACTTCAGCCTGTGGAGGACAGTCAGATGTGAGGTGTAAAAATCATTATTCTACCCACTTCTTCTCTTCAGAGCTTTCTGAAGTAGAGATTAAACTTTAATATAATTTGGGCAGAAGTCTGAACAGAAGAGAGAATAAAGGATCTAAAACACATGGTGTAATACCAAAGTAGAAGCAGGTGAAGGCAGTTGAAGATGAAGCAATTTCTTAAGCTTTAAAAATAGTTTGTATTAAAGACAGGCTGTTATAGACAATAAAAATGGACCACCAGTATATTAGTACACATGTGATAGTTTTGGATGCAGAGGAGTTCATAAATCACAGGACACAACAGCAAATGTACCCGGACTTGAATTCATAGGAGATACTTGAGGTTTGAAGTAAATGTATGGAATAAGGATTCTTTCATCTTTCCCTCACAGTTACCGTGTGCCTGAACCAAGAATCCTGGGATTCTCTTGCATGTTCATCAAACACTGAAGAGATTCTGTAAAACAGCTAAAGATGAGCTGAGGATCTGAAATTAGAGGAGCTCTTGAGGGCTCAGAAGTACTTGTGTAAGGCCAGCTGAGAAAGGTGGGACAGTGCAGAGGAGTTTTCAGTGGTTAGAGTAGAATACTCAGCACAATTTCTCTGAGTTGTAAGAGAGATCTAATGCTTAAACCACCACCACAATCAGGCTGGTTTTAGCTCTGAACCAGGCCTGTGGTTTTCCAGAATCAATTTCTGCAGGCAGCTTGAAAAGATCTTTTTTCTCTAATCAGTTTTCTGGTTTTTAGATACACCAGTATTATTGAGCAGTGGAGACACTTTAGTCGCAAATTGTTGCCTGGGCTGTCTTATCAAAAACAGGGGTTTAATCCATATATTTAAAAGGCAGTAAGAGATGGGTTATAACCCTTTGTTAAGGAGTAACTGATATTCTTTATGAATCACTATTAAAATTACTCCTGCTGTCTGCCCTGCTCTTTATAGACAGATCATCTGCTCAGGGTGTATTAGGGCTGTGTTTTAAGGAGTCTAAGTGCTGTTGAAATATTATATTCTGTAGTTGTGAGTAAATATCACCATATTTTTCCGAGGGCACAGGTTGAACCTGGCTGAGCAGAAGCTGTTCAGTTCAAAATTGCTGCCTGCTCACGTGGCAGGGGATGGTCTCCTGCAGTGGTAAGTGCTCCTCTGAGGAGGACCAGAGGTTGACTCAGAACAGAATTCCTATTACTTGACAACTTCTCTCAGATGATCTTTTCTGGTGATCACACAGCAGGTCCCTGTGGCTTGTGTTTTTTCTTCTTCCCCCTTGGAATTTGCCATCTCAGAGTAGGTATCTGTGTTCTGCTTTAAAGGAGCTTCAATGATTTCTTTTTTTCCCCCCCAAACATACCAGCAGGAGTGGAAGAAAGGAAGGTGCACTTTGGAGCAGAGTGGGCAGGCAGAGGCTATTTTGCAGTTTATTACGTGCTTTGTGATTATAAAAGTACTGAAATAGTAGTTTTCAAAAGTATTTAGGATAACTAAAACCTTGCACAGCCGACTTAGCTTTCTGCAGCATGCCAGAGGGAGGGGTTGAGCTCCCAGTCCTGCTTTTCTGTGGAGCAGGCAAGAAGAATTGGATGTGGGGAGCCAGCAGTTGGAGTTGTGTTTGATTATAGTCAGCGAAGCGCTGTGTGAAATGTTGGGGTTCCTCTCCCTCGAGTTCATTGCTTGGGACCAGGCTTAATGGGCAAGCAAGATAACACCCAGAGAGAGACAGAAGAGTTGGGGATCTTTGTCTCTGGAGTCCTGAATGTGCACAGCCAGAGACAGCACTGACAGTTCTCCAGACTGGCCTGTCAGTGATTATGCTGGGAAGGCTGACCCGGGATGTGTGTGGTTTTAAAAGCTTTCAAGATTAATTAGTGCAAGTTAGAGTGGAGAAATGTGAATATTGGCAAAGAAGCAGGAGCAGTGTGATAAACAGAAAATCCTAATTTTTCCCTGTGTGTGGGAGATGGTAGCATCATAAACCAGTTTTTATCCTCTTTTCTATACGGATTGAAGAGCTCTGTGTCTAATAATAGAATACATGGTTCCCATTACCAGTGACTTCATGAAATACTACCTTGGAGTGAAACATGGCTTGTGTTCCTAATGGTGCTTTTATTGTCAAACTTGGGTTGGTTTTAGGCTGTTAATTGTAAAGGTATCCTTTAAATGTAACCCCTGCTCTGCCCGGGCAGTGTAACTGGAGAGATGGAGATGAATTCCTTTTGCTTTGTGTTTTACACTTAGAATGGAATTTTTGTAGCATGTGTTCATTTGGAAAGGTTTCATTTTCTTGCATGGGGAACTAGTTGGATTTATAGATCTATTAAGCAAGGTGAGTTAGATATACACTATTCACAGGGATTTTTATATTCCTCAACTTGAAGTGACCCAGCGAGTTTGAAAGCAGCATAAAACCTGGAGCTGACATCTCAATATTTGATCTGCTGTGATCGTGCCCTGCTGACCTTTAGCTTTAATGGCACTATATAATTCTTAAAAGTTGCAAATGCACTCTACTGTGGGGCTGATGGATGATAAAATCCACTTTGCCTAATCACCTCTCCAGAATGTGTGTTGTTTCTAGTAGATACTGATCTTCTGTATCTTATATTTGAGGGAGCCTTTGGTTTCTGCCTTAATGTGGGGTTTTATGCAGATAATACACTCAGCATCTTGATTAGGAGCTGCAGGACATGTGGCTCTTGAGAAGGCAGGAGCTCCTTTCATGGTGGAGTTCCCATAAATGTGGATTTCAGATTGTACCGAGATTGCTGAACTGCCCTCAAACCTCTGCTGCTGAGGAGGAGTTAAAAGCCAACCCTCAGAAATGCAGTGTACAGCCACGAAAGCTGTTCAGGAGAACTGCTGCACTCGAGCTGAGAGCTCTGGGACAGATGTATAAAATGGTATTTTTGAATGCAGACGCTGTCAAACGGTTTCAGTGCTTTAGGGGCTGAACTTTAGTTCTCCCTCCTCACACAGCAGGGGAGGTGGTGCTGTGCTGTTCCACAATCTCTCTGTGACATTTCAGTGGTGAGCAATATTGATTAAAGAGGAAAAGTAAACATCAGGAGCCTATTTGCAAGGTCTGTCGTGACCTGTGGTGCTGTGACTTAAACCTTTGGGGGTGTGTGAAAGGAATCACTTCTATTCTGACTCTTCCTCTGGTAAATGAGCCTGCAAATGTCTTCTGTGTGATGGGCTTTGTGCTCTGCCCATCACAGAACAACCCACAATAATAAGCATCTTTTAAAAACCTGAAATGCTCAAAAAATCTGGAATTCCTCAGCTGAGTTCTGACATCAGTTTTTAAAAGGCTGATTGACTGGGGCTGCAAAGGGTTTCCAAGAACATCCTGCGAGGGGGTTCCTGGGAGAAGTCAGCAAGGGAAGCTTGTTAAATCTTTACCTTCTCAGAGAAGGAGTCTGGGGATTTGGAAGTTTGCATAAGCATCTGAATTATTTCACCTTAAATGCATATTTTCCCCTCTTTTTTTTTTCTTTCCCATCAGATTTCCTTTATATCCAAAAGGAGGGGAGAAGCTTCAGTTTGAATATGGAGTTTATCTTCTCAACAAAAATATAGCACAGGTAGGTACACTTGAGGTGATTTTTTTATTATTATTCTTTATTTATATCTATCCTCTGCTTAGTGTCAGTATGACCTGTGTGCATGTGCTGTCTGGTGATGCTGTTCTCTGTGGGGAACATCTGTGAACTAAGAGATACATCCTTGAAATCCTTGTCTTACCTTACAGCTTTGGGCTTGAGGTTTTATTCTGTGGTGCTTAGAGAAGGACTGGTCAGATAGTAGTGAATCTTTTTTCTTTTTCAAATAGTAAATTCCATGAGTCTGTACACACTGCTTTGAAAATTGTAAATGTTTTCTGCTTTTTTATTCTGTCATACTTACAGATCCATCTGTGTCATTCTCACTGCTGTCTTTAATTTGCTGTATTATTACTTTAACCAGTATTCTACTCTTGTAAGAAAACACAAGTAGAAAATCTGAAGTCTTGCTTAATTTAAGTCTTACTTAATTTTTAAAAAAAGGACCTCCAATCAACCCTACTTCTTTGCTTTTCATGTATTTTAAAAATCATCACATAATCACTTATTATAATAATCTGGTTTAAGTCTCTTCCTCTTTGCAGACTTTTATGTTCTGAAAGACCTCCTTCCATTTTTAAAGTGTTCTCCCTCGGTTTCTGAGGATTCTTCCTGTCTCCAGTTCTCCACCTGAGTCCCCATCTCTCCTGCAGTGCAGTGCCCACAGCTGGACACAGCTGGGCAAGTGCTGCTTTCCAAGCACTGAGGAGAGGATTGGCAGAAATGCAGCACAGCTCTTGTCCTTTTAGTTCCAGTTCCCTGTGTTCCACTGGGTTTGTACTTTGAACAGAGCTTCACTCCCAGAGTGAATCTCATTCAGTGCAGCAGCCCCAGGGACCTTCTGCACAGCACCCAAACCCCTCTGGGTTTGTGCAGGTTCTCAGTCATGTTTGACCTCCTGCACCTCGAGTGTCTCCTCAGAGATGCACCTTTTGTTCTCAGCCACGGTCCTGAACTTGGTGATGGAAGAAACTGGGGAGAGGGGGGTTGAGAACTCAGGCTCAGCTTTGTGCTGCTGCATTTCCAGCTCTCCTAAATCAAATATTGCTGGAACTGGGGTTCTCTTCACCTGGGTGGAGCCCCCCTTCCCCTGCACTTCCATTTGCAGCCATTCCTCACTGCACCCAAAGAGTCCTTGCTCTGGACTCCCTCCTGCTTCATGAATATCCCATTTCCCCAGCATGCTTGTGAGCATATTGCACTAGAAAGTGCCAAGAGATTTAAATTCCAACAGAAATATGCCATTTCTGTTTCTAACCCATTTGTAAGGCTTGAAAGTAGATTAGTCTTACAGTTTTATTCTTGAAAAATCTGGCCTTTTAATGCTTAGTTTCTTCTTGTTTGTTTTTCCAGTTCTCTCTTCCATCACTTTTTTGCCATTCCTTACCCCAGATTGAAGTAAAGCTTCTGGATCTTTTTGTGTTGTTTGTTTTTTAAGCTTGGATTGCATTTACCATTTTCCAGACTTCTGGTGTCTTGCCCGTGCTCAGTGTATTTTGGATGATAACCTCCAGCGGCTCTGAAATTATTTAAAGGCTAAAATATCTTAAAATGAAGTTAATCAAGCCCTGCTAATCTTGGAAATTCACTTAACCAGGCTGTTAATGGAGCTTAGACTGTGCCTCTTTGTTGGTGGTATTAGTAATAGCAGCCAGCTGTTCACACTTGACCTTCATGGGGGAAGACTGGTGAGAAAAAGGGATTAAATACTCTTTGATAGCTTTCCCTCTCCATTACTATCAAATCAATGCTTTCCTTAATCTCTGCTTCCACAAACCCATTAGTTCAGTCTGTAGCCTGGGAGTGGTGGTGCTGCTTTTGATCTCGTGCTGGAGTTTGCCATTCCACCCTGGGATGCAAACAAGAGCCTCTGGGCTCCTTGTCCTCCTCCTCTTCACGTGCTGGTTGTTTGCAGGCCGTGTGCTGGGGGTTGGTTGGCCCTTGTGCCTCTTGCATTTTGTAGGAACTGTCACCACTTCCCTTGTTTTCCTGTTTATCTCTGACTTGTCCCTGTTGGACCCACCGAAACCTCTCATTCTGGTTTTCTCCCTGTCCTGTTTCTGAGGCCTCTGAGCATCTGGACACAGGGCCACTCACCCGTGCTGCCTTCCAGCTCCTGGCACTTGGTTTCTGAAACCACTGGCAAGTGTTTGAACCCATAAAAGTAAATGAAGACTTTCAGTGCGTATTTGTGTTTAAAAAGTTTCCAAATTTCCGTGGGGTCAGTGGTGCTGTGCAAGCTGGAGCAGTGGTGGCCAGGCTTTGAAGTGGTTTGTGCAACACCAGTGGTTCACATGGAAATGTTTGGGATTGTCTACTCTTGGATATAAAAACATAATGAAAGTAATTTGGGATTTCTGGGGGGGCTTCTCCTACTTATTTAATCAGGAAAGTGTTACTGATGTCCACATAAACTGTTGTGGTCACCTTTGTTTTGATATCCTTGGTCAAATGTTGCTGCTTTTTATAGTTCTGCCAAGGGGAAATTCCATTGTGGAAGCAGAACAGGTAGATAACTGCAGGAAAACATCACAACCCCTCTGTGCTCAGGGGCTGACTCGACCTGAAAACCCGAGACTCTGTGAATCCTTTGTACTCCTGGGGATGCTGGAACTGTTGAACTGAAGTAGCTTTTAGAAGATCTCAGGGCTGCTTTCAGAGGAGCTCCTGCATGTGCTTAGTTCATGTGGATGTGTGAAAGTAATGAAGTTTGGATGGAGAATGAGCAGCTGCCTCTCTCTCATCTCCAGACCTGAAAGAGGATCCTTTTAAGGCCCAAAGGTGTTGGCCTTAATTCAGAGAACAGGTCCTGAAATGGCTCTTTGTCATGAATAGATGTGAATCCATTGCCCAGTTCCCTCAGTGTGCTGTGGGAAGGCTGGAGGTGCCTGGGGGGGACAGTGGTGACTTCACTGGAGAGTTAGGAGAAGAGCCTGGGTCTCCATCACCTCTCTTGAATCGTTCCTGCAAGTCTTGATCACTGTGGGTGAGAGACAAAGAGCCCAGAAAAACTTGTATCAACTTAAAGAAATACTTGAAAGGATTTGTTTGAGCTCTCCCAGTTTCACAGAGTTTTATATAATGTTTTATTCCCTCTCACAATTACCTGGAGTTGTGCTGGCAGAGGAGAAACGTGAGCGGGGGAGAAGTGAGACGGGGTTGATAGTGAGGAAAATGACTGAAATAGACTCTACTAGAGATAAAGTGGTACTGTTTTGTAAAACAGCAGGATAATAACAATGGAAACCACATCTTGCTCTCGGGGGAATTCAGCTGGAATTAGAAGCAGCTCAGTGCTAGCTTGGTAGAGCATTTATTTGGGGAAACTTGCTTTGCTGTTACATTCCGAAGTCAAAACAATGTGTGTTAATTCCGAGAGCTCATAATAACTTCCATCTGGACATGAGCACAAATTGTTTCAATCCCCATATTTTCTGTTTGTAAAATTGAATCCCTCACGAAGTGCACAGAGGAGCTTTTTAAGTTGGATAACGTTAGGTAAGACCATAAATTTCCAGTTAAGATTTCAGCTCTTCGACTCTAACAAACAAATGTGGGGGTGGGTTTTATTCTTTTCACAGGGAAATTAGTGACTTGTGTCTAATAATACCTACCAAAAAATTCACTGTCATTGTCAAAGGTAAAGTACAAAACAGTTGCTAAAAAAGGGAGTGAATTGCTCAGCTCTCCAAAGCATTGGGCAGTGGGAGAGCATTCAGCAGGTAGCTGATCCCAGACTCCACAGCTGGTAAATGAGGCATGTGTGGGGAATATCTGAGGAAGATGAGGCTTTAGGAGGAGAAGGAAATGAACTCTCACCCTGATATTCACAGCAGAGAGACTGAGATTACACTGTGGAAACCTCCTGTTACAGTGGTTGAATATTAGGAGCTCCTGAAGCTTGGTCAGGTTTGCTGTGGGCAGTGAGTGAACACAGCAGGGGCAAGGCTGGCACCTCTCAGGGGTCTCATCCTGCTGGCACAGCCATGGACCTTCTGAGTAAAGAATTTCTTCCTGGTATCTAACCCAAATCTGCCCTCCCTTAGTTTGGCACTGCTCCCCTTGTCCTGTCCCTGCCTGCCTGTGTACAGAGTTCCTGGCTGTGTTTGTCAGGGGCTCTGCAGATGGTGGCACATCACCTTCCCAGGCATCACTCTCAGGCTGAGTGAAGTCTTTGGGGTTTGTTACAGGGCAGGAGTTGAGGTTGTTCTTCCTCCTGTTCAGGCTGGGTGCGTGCTCAGGATCACCTCCCAGGGAGGGATCTCGTCTGATCCTGATTTGTTTTGTCAGACAGCTCTTGAGGGGTGTCAGACTGACACTGGCATGGTTTGCTCAGCCCTGGCCAAGGAACAGTTGTGCTTTCATCTGACAGTCATTAGCAACACATGAACTTTGCTGTTGGACACAGGAAAACCCCTCCCTCCTTTGTCAGTCCCCGAGGATGTTTGTTTTCACATCAGTACAATGCAGATCCAAGGCAGTATCTGGGTCCAGCCCTCCTGTGGTGTGTCCAGAGCTGTGTCCACATGGTGCCAGGAGGAATTGTGTGCTTGGGGTGACTTGCTGGGGATGATCAGCCAGTTCTGCTCTCCTGGGAGTGCTGCCCTGTGCTCCAGTGGCACGAGGTAAGGAACAAGCACAGAAGCACAGAAGAAAAGCGAAATACTCCTTGACATGTTTTAGGTGCAGCCAAACTGCCATCTTTCCAATAACTGCATGGAAGGAAAGTTGAGTACTTATGTATTGGTGCCATGTGTAAGAAACCCAACTGAAATTCAGCTCTTAATCATGAAATGGGGCAAGATGTGCAGTTCCTGGCTCCTATTAGACTATCAAACATGTGAGAAAATCCACTTTATAATAGAAACTATTAAACTTTTCCATGGGAAGTTGAACAGCAGAAATGTTAGGCCCAGAAATTTGTTTTGGCAATAAACACTAGGGAGCAGAAGTGTCTTTAAGGGTGCTGTGGGTAGCAGTGTGGATGCAGTGGTTATGGCCCTGGGAGTGTAGGATGCTGTGACTTGCACACTACATCTTTTACAAGGCCCCTAAACTAAGATCATAAAACATACAGTTCAGAAAGAATGCACTGTCTGAATTTGGGGCCAGTTCAGCTGCACAGGGAAAAGTGTTCTTGAAAGAGCACAGGTTGAAGCCAGAGCTGAGTCCTCATCTTGGGAAGTGCCAAGCATTCATTTTAATGGTAAGAGGAAGGGACTGCACCTGAAAAACCACAAAGTACCTTCTCCAGCTGTGTAGAGCCAAGAGCTCTTTGGAGAGGTTTCATTCCTGAAAGTCTCCCAGGGCAGCAGTGGGCCAGAGCATTTAAACCTGGGGAATTTACATATGCTTTTTGCAAACTTGTTGGAAAGGCTTTCCTTTTTTCCTTTCCTATTGCCCATGCCAAGATCCCGTGGGTTGAAATGAGCCTGGATTAGCTGTAAGAGCAGTCCCCCTTTCATGCAGCTCAAACCCTGCCTGTCCTTGCCCGTGGGCAAAGGCTGCTGGTAACTCGCTCTGGAGGGGCAGATCTTGGCTCTTCTGCCTGTTCCAATCCCTGCACCTGCAGCTGGAGGCTCCTGCAGCTCAGGTGGGATGAGCAGTGTGGTTGGGAGATAGGAGGGATGGAGCATCATCCTCATAGGGACAGGCTGGGGAGTTCACCTGGAGAAGAGAAGGCTCCAGGGAGACCTGAGAGCCCCTTGCAGGGCCTAAAGGGGCTCCAGGAGAGCTGGAGGGGGACTGGGGACAAGGGATGGAGGAACAGGACACAGGGAATGGCTTCCCACTGCCAGAGGGCAGGGATAGGTGGGATATTGGGAAGGAATTGTTGGCTGTGAGGGTGGGGAGGCCCTGGCACAGGTTGCCCAGAGAAGCTGTGACTGCCCCTGGATCACTGGAAGTGTCCCAGGCCAGGCTGGACAGGTCTTGGAGCACCCTGGGATAGTGGAAGGAGTCCCTGCCCATGGCAGGAGTGGGACTGGATGGGCTTAAAAGTCCTTTCCAACCCAGACCATTCTGAGATTCTGTGAATAGGAGATGTGGCATCACCAGCTGTGCCTGGACTCACCTCTCCAAAAATCTGGAGAGCCTCCCCTGCCCTGTGTGTTCCATCACTGGGGTGTGTGCAGCTGTCACCAGCTCTGCATTAGCTCCTCAGACTGCTCTGTTTCTCAAGTAAATGAGTGTGTGTTTATAAAATAGAACCAAAATTTAGTAATCAAAAGGCAAATGGATTCCTGGTCTCGTTAAGCTGCCATAAACACGTGTGATTTGCCAACCTAAACTGCTCTGCAGTGTGTGGAAGTGCTCTGTTGTGGAACTGAAGGACAGAGGGAAGTGGGAAGTCTGTTCTCAAGCCCTGGCACAACGTGGCAGCATAGGAAAAAGCTGTAGTGCAGGATTTTTCCTAATGAGTAGGGTGTGTGACTGGAGGCAAGGCTGCACTGTCAGGTATAAGGTGTTAACACCTGTGGAATTCCAGGACCTCTTTAGGAGCCTATCTCTTCCTTCTGCCATGGTGAAAAGAAAATGCATCTTCCTGAAACTTCCTCTACTTTAATGCACAAAAATTCTGCTCTTCTGTCATTTGCAAGCAAGTGACAAACTGTGGCTTCTGGGGTTTTGATTCCCCCCCCAAGCTTCTGTTATTTTCACTTCACCCCTCACATCTTTTGTTCTTCTGCTGCACAGTTTAAAATGTATGTTTTGTCCTCCTTTGGGGCAGGGTTTGTCTCATTCTTCTGTGCATAAGATTTGGCACATCAGGGCAAAAACCTGTTTTGAAAGCTTCGGTTGTGACAGCTGCCTAATCATCTATAAATGCCTTTCAGGCTTTTTCTGAACCCTGCTTGAGGTTTAGAGCAAGTTGTCCTCCAGCAAAAGGAATAAAAGTGGCTGATCCTTATTGGCTCATTCACTTTTTTGATCAGTCCAGAATGTTTGGAAATCCAGAGCTTTAAAGTATTTTGTTTTCCAAGAGGCTGGAATTTTTCTAACGGGGTTATTGTATCTCTCTGATCTGGACTTGTGTGTAATTCATGTGAATATTTCCCAAGTTAATATTGTGTCATTAAAAAACCAAGCTGTGCTTCAGTGTAGCACCTCTAAGTGGATGTTTTCAGGAAGCCCAGTGCTGAACTGTCCTTGGTTTAATGCTCCCTGACCTCAGCTGTTAAGTTTGAGATATTGTCCATCACATGAGGAACCATTCCCAGTGTCTCAGTGCCATGTGGAGTTCAGGGAGTGCTGATGTTATCCTGAGAGGAAGCAAGTCTTTCACAGGTTAAACTGTTGATTCTGTACTCACAAATGAGAGCTTTGCCCATTTGATTCACTGTCTGATCTTCTTTTTTAGAAGTCAGTCTCCTTTGCCCACTGAAGTAGCACAGGGAAACAGTTTAGAATCCCCAAATTCTTGCTCCCTTTAGGCTCTGTGGCACGGGCTGAATCACCTGCTCTTTGGGTAGTGCTTTGTCAGAGCAAAAAGAGCCTTTTCACTGGGAGGAGCAGCTTTCCCACACCTGGATGAGTGAACTGCCAGAAGCTGCATTTAACCCCCTGTAAAACAAAGGGTTTTCCCAACCTAACTCCAAAGAACAAATAGCTGAGAGACTGAATGCTTGCAGCACCTGATGGAGCACGTTGTTGTGCACACTGAAGTAATCCTGCAGGTTCCTTTCCTGCAACATCTTAAGGTACAGGGTAGAGCTGGGCTGGTGGGAAAATTGCCTGGTTTGGGAGTGGATTTATCAAAATGTGGAGGTAATGGATAAATGGAGGAGGAGTGAATAGCACCATGTGTGTGTTCTCTCTGATTTCCAGCCAGGCCAAGGTGGGCCAGTTCTCTGTGCCTGCCTGTGCATTCCCGATTGCCCCTCTGATATTTATAGGGTCTTATTTGGGTTATATAGGTAAAAAGTAACCTCCAGGTGTGCAGAATTACACTTGGGGAGCTAAACACATCCAGAAAATGTTGTGTTTAAGGTGGAGGTACAAAATGTTACTTATCTTTCTCCTTTTGACTTTTACACATCTGACCTTTTGTTCTGTGCCTGATGTAAGGATTTTTAATACAAGAGCTCAGGATGAATGAGGTCATAGGAAATAAGTGTCTTATAATCCAATAAACATCACTTTGTGATCCCAAGCCCTTTTGAGAAGCTCTGACCTGAACCTGGAAAGGTTATGCTCTATAGTTTCATCTTATCAAGCTATAAATGCAGCAAGACTGCAGTAAACGTGGTTTTAGTTATTTCAGTGCTTCACTGGGGAGCAGGGGAAGCTTTTCGAGGCCAGTAACTGCTCTGTCTTCTAAATTGCCTTTTTTAATGTCCTTTTTTATGAAACAGTCATGGCATCTGAGAGGCACCTTTATGGGCATGGGGGCCCATATCCGTTGGTTTTTATGACAGGCCCCATAACCACCAAGTTTTACAGGAATAGTTCACTTCTGTGAGGGGCTGTTTCTCCCAGCCTGTCTTTTGGGTCCCCATATCCTTACTGGGACACCAGACTGGAAGCACGAAGGCTGATGTGTGAGACCTCTCTGGAGGGGTGTTGAGTTCCCTCTCAGCAAGGGTTTCATGAGAGAGTCCTGGAGGAAACACAGCTTTTGGCTCATCTGAGTGTTTAGTTCTCCAGTGTGTTCCACATGTACTCAAACACGTACTCCTATTTCCTTGTTTTCTTGAGGTCTATCTCCAATAAACACTATTGCTGTGAAACCAAAATCCAGTGTTAAATATTGTCTATTATCCCATTTCAGTTTTAAATATTAGAAGAAAACCCCTTCATAAATGTTTGGCAGAATGTCACAAGTTGTTGAGCGTTTGTCATCGAGGCTGCTGCTGGCTTTGAATAAAGACCAGACTTGGTGTTTTGGTGGAGGTGAGGGGAAGAAGCTGCTTAATGTAATTCTGTGGCAAACCAAAAAAGGTAAAAGGGAATTAGTTCTGTTATCAGATGAGAATACAGTTTCCTTGGGCAGTGCTGAATCCCTCTTGTACTTAGATTTCATGCATGTATTTCCCCACCTTTCAGGTGGAACTGAAGAGGGACTTTGGACGAGGGTTTTGGAGTGCCAGGACAAGGGGGAATGGCTTCACACAGACAGTATCTTACTAAGTATCTTATTGATATCAGCTCTGCCTTGTGAATGCAGGACAGACCAGGCCAGGTTAGACTAAGAATGCTTTAAAAACACCAGTGTGACTGTAAGCACTCTTTGAAGGTAAAGGATGAAGTGCAGTTGTCTCCTTCCTGTGCTGTTTGTGTGCCTTATTTGTCATGGCTAAATCCCAGCTGTGGTGGAGCCCTTTACAGTGGTTTTAATGAAGGTTTAGGCACTCTGGGTCAGCTTGGGGAACTTTACAGCCTGTGCCCTGTGGATTAATGAAGGACACGGGTCTTCAAGGATGTTGAAGTAACTTGTTTTTCTTGTTGGTTTAGTACTCTGAAAGAACTGCAAAGTAAACATCTGCTTTTCAGGTGGAAGTCTGGAGGAAGGAGGCAGGTGTTGACATATCAAGATAAGTCATAATTTCCATTAAAATAGCTGTTGTATTTGAGCACTTCCTGCTGCTTGGATGAGGGCTGTCACTGCTGGGGCAGTCCTGGATTTGCTCCTTCTGAAAGCAACACTGAGGACTTGAAGACTTGTTATAATCACAGTGCTTGTTATGTTGCTTTTTTCCCCTCCTGCTTCCCCAAGAAGCTTAAGAAAACTTAAAAACCCCCTTGGTGGTGTTTACTTCCAAACTGTGCTTGATGTTTGCTGACAGTCTTTTTAAGTATGAGAAATGAAAATTAATGTTAGATGTTTAGATTGATGTTCTCTAAAGAGGTGCTCTGTACCACAACGTGTTTCACTGATGCTGCAGCTCAGGGGTTTTCAGGAGAACCACGTAGGTGTTCAGAGCTAGAACAGCTCCCCAGCTCCAGGAAAACAGAGGCAAGCAACAGGTGAAGCGTTCAATAATCTAAGAGTTTATAATTTCCCCTAAAGGTACAAACACACAAACTGTTTATATAGCAGCAGGCATTATTTCACGGAGCCCCGGGGTTGTTTGTATAGCAACAGGCGTTGTAACAACACTTTCTGTTTCCATTATTGCACTGCTTAGTCATCTGAACCCCAGCCAGTGCTCCTTCATCCTCTGAAAAGTCATCCAGGATCTTGTAAAACAATTAACTATGTCATTTTATTAAAACTTACATTTTACATTTCTGTCCCAGCGTTTGACATCCTCTGCAAACCTTCCTGTAAATGCTTGGCTGGTGACCAGCTCTGCAAAGCCGATTGAAAGAACACTTTTTTGCTTCTATTTTTGTTTGGAGGTTTTCACATTTGTGGAGCAGATGTTCTTTTGAAATTCTCGATGCTATCAAGAGAAACTCCTCGTTTAGCTGAAAGTCATTCCAAATTGCTCTTGACTGCCTTAGCAGAGCAGGAGCTGTGCACGGTGCAGTGGGTTGGGTCCTCCTCCTGCCTGGGGACAGGTGGTGCTGCAACATCAAGGACCAGTGCAGAGACACGGGGAAGTCCAAAAATACAGCGGATTTCGGCGTAGGCTTCAATGTTATGCATAACATGTAGTGAAGGGGCAGCTCTTTTGAACTTTAATAATGTATTCTGAGCTGTTCGACTGTTTCCACATGGCTCAGAGCAGGGTGGACACGGCTGGGGAAGCAATATGGGAAATGATCAACAGATGAGTTCAGAGTTGGAGTCATTCTGCGTTCCCCCCCCCCAAAAAAAAAAAAAAAAGATATTCCAGTCCAGGTACTCTGTGGTTTCTGGCTGAAAGTAAATGTATGTGCTTGTACAGCCCCAGTCATTAAACCTGTCCCAGGGACCAGGGCAGGAAACGGGCTGTTGTTCTTTGCACATGAACGCAGGATATCGGTATTTTTCTTAAAAGGCAGCCCCAGAGTGGCAAAACCCCTAATTCTGATCTTGGGGGCAATCTACAATTACCCAGAAATAGCAAGATAACTAAGTGGTTTCTTTTCAAGCCAACTTGCTTGAAAAAAAATTTTAGTAGTTCTGGTCCTTCTCATGGACTTTATAGGAGAGTGACTGAACCTTTGCAGGTTTGGGTTCTAATTAGTTCACAAAGGAGGGATCTGGTGGATTGGATGAATGAAGGTTTTAATGTGGAATTGTTGCCTGTAGGAAGGCAGCAAGCTTTCCCTTGTCTGGCATGAGTTTAATGAAGTACAAAAGTCCTGTTGATGAAGTAAATCCTTGGAAGGTGCTTGGTTGGAGTGGTGGTTCAGAGATGCTCAGAGTGGAGCTGGTTCACTGCTGAGGACTGACAACCCTCAAGCAGAGTTTTTTTTTCTAGAGGTTTCACAGAACTTATGCCTTCACTTTACTTAATATGCAACTCTACTATCAGCTATATGAAAATGTGTTTTAGTAGAAACAGTGGCTTTGCTCATGTTTTAATCTGAGTCTCCCATGCATTCCTCTGATCTTGGCTGTTGGACAGAGAGAGAGCCCTTAATCCAATCCTTTCATGCTCTAAAACCTTAGAACTTAAAGATGGTTATTCTATGAACTTTTGGTTGTTGGAGGAGGAACAAATGCAAAGGTTTTGATTTTGGTGGGTTTTTTTTTTCTCCTTCATTTCTTTTGCTCCAGGCGAGTTCTTTGGCAAACCAAATCCAGTGTAATCCCATCAGGAGAGCGTGGTGATGGTTTTGTAATCTATGTTGTATGGTTGTCTCAATCCAGGCTCTGTCATTGTAGCAGCAGGTATGAGTCCAAGCCACCACATGACTTGGCTGTGTCCATGTGGAAATAATAACCTGGAATAAATGGCCTCCTGGTGCACAGTGCAGGACTGAGGGGGATTTTCTCCCAAAGTAACTTTTCTTTCTAAAACTCAGATGAGCAGAAAAAGCATTCCCAATTTCAGGCGTCTTTTCCTGGGACAAACTGATTGTTTGGGAGGAGTCAAATTTTGGAAGCTTAGAGGATGCTTGCCTGCAGCTTACTGTCAGGAATTCTGGAAACAGGTGTGGAATTCTAAAGGAATTTATCTTGGAGTGGGATTTCTCCATGTTTCAGTAGGTAGCTCAAGCAGCATGGGATTCGTGCAGTTGCTGTGTGTGTGTGTATTGGAGGCCAGCTGGGACTTCTAGAGGGTGTTAACCTCTGCTGAGACCTCCTTATTAAATGGGTAGTGCTTCATCCCAATAGCCTGAAAGATACTGGAATTTAGAGATTTTTTTTTGTTTATATTTTAACCACACAAAGGATAAATGTATTGTATTGTTTGTTTATATTTATACTTTTATATTTATATTTATTATTTATAGTTACAGTTTATTTACATTAAATATTTTATATTTGTATTTATGTAGTTATGTTATTATATTGTCACGTTTGTTTATATTTTAACAACACCAGGGATAAATTTCTCTGCAAAGAGAAATTCCCTTCAGTGACAGTTTTCATGTGGATGTCATAATCTGAGGTTTGGAGGGAAAAGCAACTTAGAGGAGTCAATACTGGGGTTAAAGTCAGTCAGCGTTTGAAACCTTTCCCTTTGCTACGTGGCATCTGATTTGAATGCTGGGTTTAATTATGGGATTTAAAATGTTGATATAAACTGTATAAGGAGCAGAGATTTCCATCAGTTGTGTGACAATATGTATTTTTACTGGTTGGTGTTACTGTAACAACTCCACTACTGATTCCAGCAGACACTGAGACTGACAAGTGACCCTTGCACACAAATAAATGTTTGGAATTAGTGAACACAGAGTGTTGTGCTGAAATTTGGTCTTTTCCCCTGATGGCTGTGTTTTCATTAAGCTCCTGTTACAGACAGAAAATGGAAAAAGGGGAAGGAGGTTTCACACTCAGATTGACTGATTATTTTGTCCCTGTTCTTGGGTGGGTTTTGCTAATACAAGTATTAAATGGAACATTTCCTTAAGAGGAATAAATCTCTTGGAACTGCTGGATAATCATCCCACACTTTCTTAAAAGCCTAGTAAATTAAGTGACCATGGTGTTATGTTCTGTGGGATTTGGAAAGCTGTGCTGATTTTAGGGGTTTTTTTTCTGTTGTTGCAGCTTAGGTATCAGCATGGGCTGAGTACTCCAGACCTAAGGCAAACTCTTCCCAACCTGAAAAACTTCATGGAGATTGGGCTAATGGTGAGATGGTAAGTATATTTTTGGGGTTTTTTTTTGTAATTAAAATAAAGAGGTGGATGCTACAAAAATATTTGGAGGTAAGGATATGTCACAAACAAGCAGCTCCTCTTCACAAGCTGGTGAGACTGGGACTTCCCCAAAATACACTCCATGTAAATGGCCACAATATTCCACTGCTTTCTTATCTTCTGTAGGATGGGCCCACAGCCCTTCTCAGAGGTTGATGTAGGAGGGGAAGCCTGTGTGAAAAGCAATGTTCCTCACTAGAGGGAGGGGAGGAGTTAATTGGTGCCTTAAGGCTGTATCTAATGGTTGGTAGCAGGGGCACCCTCTGTATTATTCTGTCTTAGCCTGGGCAGTCTGTCTTAGAGGTTTTGCCATCACACAACCCTCTTGTTGTTTGCTGTAGGTGATGCACAGTCATTAGCAACACAAAGCACGTTTTTTTGGCTGGATAATACTTCCAAACGTTTAGGAATATTAAGCCTAGTTCTCTGGGAGTATCACATTCCTTCCCCTCACCCATGGATGTCTATGCCTCATTTCCTTCTCACCTCCAAACCTAGTGTGAGTAGTTGTTCCTTTTTAACCTTTCCTTTTTCAAGGCTAAGGATTCCAAACAATGCCCTTAATGCTTCCTAGTAATTTAGATGGAAATGAGGCTTTACAGCTCGAGGGGAAAGCTGGCTAGACTTTGATAATTGGGCAGAGTACAGATGCCCACTGTCCTGTGGATAACAGCTGACCACCTCTGCTGGAACAAGCAGCAAAGCCACCAGCTGTTAAAGTGAAGACTGGAAGGAATTGTGTGTTTTCAGGGTACTGCAGGTGAATCATCTGATACCCCGTGTCACAAACTGGAGTCAGTAAAGTATTTCCAGGCTATCCTCGGTTTGCAGGATGAGAACAGGGACACGGGAGGGTTTTTATTTACGTACTCCCTTGCACTGCCAGGTTTGTTTGGTCTTGCTGCTGCTCCTCAGTTCCCTTTCTGAGCACCGGAGCTGGGCTTTGCTGAATTCCAGTTCTGTCAAACCATCATGAGCTGGTAAAACCAATACTTACACTGGACTGGGTTTCTCCTTGAACAGAACTGGTGTTAACTCCTAAGCCGTGCATCGAGCTCACTTTTGCTTTTGACTCAAGACATCTGCATTTCTCTGCAGGCTGGACTGAACTGAACCCCTGAGATATTCAGTGTAACTGAAATACATGGTTATTTCGGGCTTAAGCTTGCTCTGATAGCATCAGTTTAGATTTGAAGTACACAATAGTTTCTTTACCTCTTCAGATTTAAAAACAAACCAACACAACCCTGAACAGCTTTTGTAGAAGAGCCCCCCTATTTTGTGCATCAGAGCAGATTTGGCTGTCAAGTCTCTGGGGCAGCACTGGCCTTGTGGGAGGGCTGAGAGCCCAGTGCCTGTGCAGGAAGGTTTGCTGGCTGGATCCCTCTGCCTGGGGAGATCTGTGCTGCTTTGGTTCCTCAGGCATGACACTGCAATGATTAATCCGTGTTTTCACATCCCTCCCCGTGTGATTTATGGCAGCAAGCTTGCAGGTCTACAAGCTCTGCTTCCCTCTTCATGTCTCTCCTGGCACCAATGTCCCGCTGTGTTTACTTTTCTCCCCCCTTACCCCTACTGCAAAATATGATTTGTGCTGGATGGAGACAAAATCAAGACAGATCTGTTGGTTCCCTCACACTGTTACAGGGGCTACAGAGCTGCAGAAACGGACCTTCCTGACATCAGACCTGCATGTTGAATCTGAAGGTGAAAGATGATGAGCCAAAGTTGTTGTTGATTTAAACTGTCTCGGTTGTGGTGCCCTGAATCTTTTCTGTTTCCTTTTGGGAATAATTCTCCGTGTCCAGTTTTTTAGTCCTGGGGTTTCACTGGCTTCCAGAAAAGCAGCTCAGTTTTCAGATTAGCTTTTTGCAGATGCAAAAGGCCCTGTGCAATTTCTCTCTCAAATTCTTCTGAGCATGCAATTTATTCCAGCTTTTGAGACCAAAACACAGAAAGGTTAAAGAAACTTTAAAGATCATCCAGTTCCAATCCCCTACCTTCCACTGTCCCAGGCTGCTCCAAGCCCCATCCAACCTGGCCTTGGACACTTCTAGGGATCCAGGGGCACCCACAGCTTCTCTGGGCAACCTGTGCCAGGGCCTCCCCACCCTCATAGGGAAGGATTTCTTCTTAATGTATAATCTAAGTCTACCCTCTTTTAGTTTAGAACTGTCCCCCCTTGTCCCATCACTCTCTGCCTGCTTAAAAATTGCTCTCCCTCTTTTTTAGAAGCTCCTTTCAAACCTCCTGGATGTTTTTAACATGATTTTATTCAGGTGTACCTTTCACAGGCTCAGACTCTTTAGATCATGGTTGCATCAAATCAAGAGACTGACTAATTTTCTCTCCTATTCTTCAGCTTATTTTTGTTTCACTCTGTGTAACTTCTGAGGGACAGTGTGATTGTTAACAAGTAAAGAGCTCTCTGCAAACTTGAACAGTCCAGGGAGGAGGTTTTTTCCTGGTGAACAGACAACAGACTTGTCTAATGCTGGCAAATACAAGATACTCCTTTGGAAGGGCTTGTCTGTAGTCAGGGAGATGCCCTTTTGAGTTGCATTTAAAGGCTTCTCTCAAAAATACTTGAAGGCTTGAATTTGTGTTTTGAAGGTGCATCTTGATTCATGTGCTGCTAGGACCGAGAGGAGCCCTAAACTTCAGAGTTAAGAAAATCTCTGGTAGCTTAATTTATGAAGATTTGATATTTTTTTTTTAACGTACCTTAGAAATTCTCGGCTGCCAAAAGATGCAGTTTCACCTCAGCTTCACATTGGCAGCCTCCCCGTGGCTGTTGTACCTTGTTGAACCAGGAATCTCTGAGAAGGTGAGAAACTATTATTGCTTTTTAGCACGGTTGACATGGCGTTGGCTCCGAGCTGCTCTTGGAGCTTCAAACATTTCATGGATGGCTGTAAACCAACCTAAACACCTTCATTTAGCGTTCTTGCTGCCATGAGGTCATAGTTTGCAACAGAAAAGATCAAATGGTGTTTAAGTTGTTGGGGTTTTTTTTTTAAAAAGCATTCTCATACCGAAGCGCTGTAGCTGTGGATTTTGGCTCTTGGCCAGGCAATCAAGATTTAGTATTTTAACCAGCTGTGATCCAGTAATGTTCCTCAGAGGGAACATTTTGTGGGGAGGAAAAGATACATATTTGAGCCTGTGAATTGTGTTCTGTCCCTCATACTGCTTTACAGCTTCTCTGAGCCCCTTGCAGACAGATTAAATAATCACAAGTGAATCCGACTGAAGGAGCTTTTTATCAGAACTGCAAACAACCAGAAAGTGTTCACTAAGAAAATAACTTCAGAAATGTTTGTGTCCTGCTTCAGTCCCTTTCTCTCGCCTGTTTACAGCGGGCAGGCTGTGCCTTGTGCCTTAGAATGCCCAAATGGACTATTTATTAACTGGTGCAAACTAACATTTGGGGCAGAAAATAGCTACTTTGTAATTTTGCTGCCAGGACGACTTACAGCTGAAGTTACACTGCTACAAATTGGCTTTTGAGGTTTGGATGCAATTGAAACGCTGAGATTGGGGATGATGTCATTCTCTTATCTACAATGTCCAATAAACCTGAGGTTTTCCTCTCTCTTTTTTTATTTTTAATTTAGAAGTCCTGCTTTCTGAGGGGAACTGTACATATATGTAACCAGCTCCAGTCTCATCCAGCCTGATGACTGAAAGTCTTTAGGGCCTGATGACAGTTCATCAGCTCAGGTTTTATACTCCTCCAGTCACAGGCTGTTCTTTGTGGACAGGCATCCACACCTGTTTGCTGCCTCAGGAGATGGGCCAGGGAATTGGGGCTGGAAGCTGGAGCAGCTCAACCCCAGTAATTCAGGTCAAGGCTGTACCTTGGAGTAAAGGGCTGTGCTTCTGCAAGCCAAGCCCTCCTCACTGGAGACAGAACCTGACAGTCTCTAAACTTCCTGAGCAGTTGGAGGATTGCTTTCTAATGTGACTTCCTTTTTGACATAGTTTTTGTACTACTTCCATGAGCTGTGAAGCTCAAAGGGCAAGGGGGAATGGCTTTAAACTGCCAGACAGTAGGTTTAGATTGGATACTGGGGAGGAATCCTTCCCTGTGAGGGTGGGGAGGCCCTGGCACAGGTTGCCCAGAGAAACTGTGGCTGCCCCATCCCTGGAAGTGTCCAAGGCAAGCATCTGGAATTGGGGAGGCAGCAAAACCTGAGATCTCCTGCCCTGAAAAGCACCATCTGCTTCATTGCAGAGTGTCCTGTAATTGGAGCAGTGATCTGCAGGACTCAGTTGTCACTTGTCCTGAGGAATCAGTTCACAGAAATGCAGGATGATGTGTCCCTGGAACCAGTGAAGTGTTCTTGAGTGATATCTGGCTTTGTGAATATTTGCACATCTTGGAATTTGGGTAAATTCCTAAAACTTGCCATCTAACTGTAAGATAAACAGAATCTCATCAAATAAGTAATGCAGAGTATTCATTTGTTTTCTGAGCAAGGGCAGAAGGCTCTGAGCTGGGGGAAGGGAGGGCCAGCAGACCATCCCCAGTATATCTGCAGTGCACATTGCCTGAGTACAGTTCACGAGCCTGCTGCCTCAGATCCTTGTGTTTGTCACATTACATCACTTTAAAAATAAATGGTTCATTGTGAAGGGGTTGGTTGACAGAAGAAGCTGCAAATGCTTTGTGGAGTTTGCATTCAAAAGGTCTGAAGCAGCTGTTGGAATCTTAAGGAAACGTTGGTGGTTTTGCTGCTGCCTCCATGTGTGGCCCTTACCTCTCTTCTTCACTTCTGCAAATGTGTATCCTGAAAACCAACCTCTCCTTCAGGTGATTTGAGGGTTTTATGGAAGAGAAGGAAGCCCTACAGAGGAATTAAGGGGCAGCCTGGGAGGAGGTGGGGTGGGAGAGGAAATGGAAGAGCAGCAGTGCTGCTCACTGCCCTGCCGTGGGGACACTCACTCTTCACACAGGGACTCGTTGCAATCAGCTTTCTCCTATTTACAAGGGGCAGCAAAACAAGAAAAGTCCTGTGGAAAAGGATCCCCACTGGGGACTCCTCAGAACTGCTATTCCAAGATTTTCCCCTGCAAGGCAGATCCCAAAATGTATCAGGCCTTGAGCAGGAGTTTCTCTTAAATGGAGTTCATGAAGGAGGCTCATCCTGACAGCAGCTGAATCTCAGAGTTATGTGTATAACTGTGAATAGCTGTATTTTTGTTATTATTTTTTTAATTTGGAGGAAAATGAACTGGTTGCTTATGTTAATGCACATATTATGTATTTGCATGTAGGGTGGTGGTTATATTTGGGTAAGGATTAAGCCAGTGAAGGAAAATTCACGTAACACAGCCCAGATGGTGCAAAGGGGATGTTCCAAATTACGGAACCTGAGACAGTGAAAGCGGTTTGTGGAACCGAATTAAATAGTGAAGTCAAAAATTAAATTAAGCTTGATTGGTTCGTGTTCCTTGAGAAACAGAGGCTGATGATTGCCCAAAAGTTTTGGAATGATTGACACAGAAAAGCAGAAGGTCTGGCGAGAATAACCCTCTGCAAATAGTGACGTTGGTGTGGTTTTCCTCCTTTGAGCAGCTGTTAGGGAAGTCCACTGTTGAATTCTTTGCTCGTGGAGGATTCAGCCATAATTCCTCACTTTTGAAGAGTTTATGACGGCCCAGTACAGGCCATAAATCCATAAATACACAGTCAACAGCAATAATTCATAAAGCGCAGCTTGGGCCTATAAAACGGTGTTAACAGTGCGAATTAACATAATGTGGTGGTTTCTTGGGTGATTGACTCTCCAAACCGTGGGGCTCTGTCAGAGCTCCTGCTCAGGGAGGTCGTCCTCTGGGGCGTGTTCTGTGGTTCTCACGGCACTAAACACGGGGGGGCGGTTTAGCACTTTAGGATACGAGTCCTTGGCCAAGCGGAGCCCGGGGTTGTGATAAAAGAACTGCTGCAGCCTTTGGTTAAACATCTGCCTTGCTGGGGAGCTGCCCCACAGCCGTGATTTATCCCTTCCCTTGCAGCGACCGGCACCACACGTCCAGCGCCATCCCCGTCCCAAAGAGACAGAGCTCCAGCTTCGGCAGGTTGCACATCGGCTTCTCCAGTGGGCTTCCTTCCCCGGACAAGGGACCCCGGAAACGGGCCACGAGCACCGGCAACGAGAGACTGCAGTACAAAACCCCTCCTCCCAGCTACAGCTCCGCTTTAACCCAGCCCGTCCCCGCGGGGGAGCCGCAGAAAACGCCCGGGCCCATCAGCTCTTCCCTGGACACCTCCCTGGACTCCTCCAGGGGCAACGCCGGGAAAGGCGAGGACTTGTGCGGCGGCTTCAACGGGGAGAGCGGGGCCCTGCTGCCCCCTCCCCGGGGCCGGCGGGACCCCTCGCCGGGCGGGTGCAGTGCAATAAACGGGGCGGTGGGGCCGGGGGCCCCGGAGCCGCCCCTGCCCGGCCCCGCGCTCTGCTGCGCCGTGGAGCAGGCCGAGGAGATCATGGGCATGGAGGCCACGGCCCTGGGCTCGGGGGACCAGCTGGAGGACTTCAACTCCATCCCGGTGGAACACGCCGTGGCCGTGGAGTGCGACGAGCAGGTGCTGGGGGAGTTCGAGGAGTTCTCGCGCAGGATCTACGCCCTGAACGAGAACATGTCCAGCTTCCGCAGGGCCCGCAAGAGCTCGGACAAGTGAGCCGGGACGGGGGGGAATCAGTGCTCCGGGGGGAAATCAAATTGCACTTATTCTTTATATTAATTATAAAAATAAAAGAGCTAAAGCTGTTCCTATGGTGTTAGACAAGTGGACTCGAGCACGGTGCCGCAGGATCATGGTATGTGCACAGCCCCAGGTAAAGGTTTATTCTGCTTCCAGTCCTTTTATGTCTGGTATTTATAATCTGTTGGAATTCTTTTTTTTTTTTTAGGCCTTGAAATCCATTTATAAAGGCTTTCCTGAAAACGACTTCTAGCGCTGATCAGGCCCTTCTATGAATATTTGTTGATTTCTTAATTATTCTTTAGAGTTAAATTTATTTTAATCTTTTCAAAAGAGGAAAAAAAAAAGAACCTTTAATTTAAACGTACATTTATGGTAAGACATCTTTGCCTTCTCCCAGGTACTCCTGTGTGTGCCTGAGCAATGTAGCCAGTGTTAGAGAAATACCATGGATTTGTTTCAGTTGAGCAGCTTTCTCTTGACTGGGCTCTGGAGCCTGCGAAGTTCTAGTTTGCACTGATGGGTCTTCAGTTGGCAGTGAGGACATGCCAGAGAATGAGCACCTGTGTGATACCTGCACCTGGTTAATCAGAAGTGACATTTGGGGGTTTGTCCCACTCCTCCTCTTCTCCATACTCGCTCTTCCTTCCCATGGAAACCTCGAGGAGTAAATCGCCTCCAGGGTTCTGTCCAGTGATCTCAGCCTGACCCTTCCCCACTGGGGTTGGGCACAAGTAGAGACCTGATGGACCCACTGCCAACACAGAGGGTTCAGCTGCCGCCCTCCCAGGGGTCTGCTGGGGACACAGGGGCACTGCAGACACCTTCCTAAAATCCCTGAGAGTGCAGTCAGCGCTTTGGAATTAGGCAAACTGTGTGGAATTGTTCCACCCTCTGCAGGAAGGAGGCACTTTGCATTATTCATCTGAATTAATATCCTTTCTTTAACCATCTGTACTTGGAAGGAAGAAGCTTCCAGGGCTTTGCTGGAGGTGCAGGTCAGCACTGCCACACGTGTTCAGCTGCACTAATGGGAAAGCAATTTGCAGCTGCTCTGCCATTCCTGGTGTTTGTTTCCGTTTGGATTTCATGGCTCTTGCCTTCTATATTGTGTACCCGAGGATCTGGGCTCACCTGCGAGCTCTGAAATATAAAAATATATAGCAGAATAAAAAACACTTCATCATGCCTGGCTTTCTGTTCTTCCCTGGTTTTATGCTTTCTTTTGAACCACGACCTAGTCTTTCCCTGCCTTCACATAAGACCAGCCTAAATTCCCTTGTTCAGATGTGGAATTGTATAATCTCAGCTCTCTGTTGTCAGAACAAGATGTCTATGTGAGAACCAATATCCATAATAACACTGTCCTAGGATAAGCATTGTTTCCAGCTGACACCTCAGTGATTGTATTGAATGATAGTCACATCTCCCCTGTTAGCTCTGTCTGCAGCTGGGGGGTGGATCGAGCCTCTCTGCAGCCATTTGTTGGCTTTGGTCTGTCCCAGGATGAGGTGCTGGATGGGAGCACTCAGAGAACTTGATTATTTGAGACACTGAACGTGATTTCAGGTGCAAAGTTGGACGCATCCAGGAGTATCTTCTCCCCTGAATTAGCTCCCCTATTCCAACCTCATAAAAGCTTCCCCAGAGGAAGTACTGCCATCATCTTTGGGAAGGGATAGATAGGAAACTCCTGCTGTGCTTTGGCTGGAGAGATGAACACCCTGAAGCACAGCACTGAGTAGTGATGAGTGAAGATCCTCTGCCCTGTGCCTGTGTCTCACCATGTCCTGCAGGGGAAGTTCCGTACCTGGGCTCAGCTGTGGGAGGGGATCCGGCGCTCTGGAGGCAGCCCAGACCTGTTTGTGGGCGCCCTGGTGTTCCTGTGTGACAGAAAGGCGTGACCTGTGTGTGGTGGTGACTCCTCAGAGCAGCCCAGAGAGCCGTGGTGAGGTGGCCGTGTGTCGTAGGCGGCCGTGGGGGTCTCGGTGTCGTTGGGCCCCGTGTGGGAAGGGGTGTGCAGGGCAGCAGTGGGGCTTGGCAGCATTGCTCTTTTCGTGACTCGCTCGTTTTCTCAGGTTGCACAAACCAAATGAAGTCTAGTTGTGCTCCCCAGTGTTGTGTTGCTGTTCCTGCTTGAGCCCTGGGATGGTTAATGTGTCTGACACGAGGGTTGATTTCTGCATCTGTCACGTGGGCTTCCCATGGACGTACCTTCAGGAGGCCTCCAGTTATCCCTGGGTTTCTCTTCCTCTTGTACCACTTCCCATGTGGCAGGTGGTGTGAGGAGGGACAGCGTCCCAGGGCTGATTCCACGCTGCCCAGCTCCTGGGGGGGGTTGGACAGGCTGCAGCCACCTCCTAGCTGTCCTTTTTTGTGTGTTTATTTTTATCCAGCCCCCTGTAAATTACTTTGCAAACAGCGCAGTGGGAGAGAAACCAACAGTAGGTTTGGAGGTGAGATGATAGATCACAGTGTGCTTTCAACTGTCAAAAGCCTTTCAGTTCCTGCACAGCTGTGACACTGTTAAATGTCTGCAAATGTCTTCAAGTGGAGAAAGCATTTCATTGCAGTCTTTTCCCCTCGCTTAGGAATTCCTGAGATTTTTGAGAATATTAGTTTTGGAAGATCAGATCCCACTATATTTTTATAGCAAGCACAACAGCATTGGCTTATCCTTGCTTGACCAGGTATTTCAAATAAGCAAGACCAGAATATCCCAGAGTAAATGACACGTTAAAACCATGTTGGTAATCGCGGGAAAGCTCATCTGTATTTATAAAATAAAACTGATTAGTATCTCTCAACTTGTGTGTCTTCCTTAATGGCTCCTTTGTGTTCCTGCTTTCAACCACAGTGTCCTTCCCAGCGCCCAGAAGTCCTTGGCTTATTGGTCATCAAACCCACAGCAGGGTTTTTTTGGTGGTTTTTTTTTTTTTTGCTTTTCTCCCACCCCATCTGTCTGTCAGCAGAGAGTAAAAAGCCAAGGCATCATCTGTACAGCCCTGGAGCTGGAGTGGGAAGATACAGGAGGCAGAAATTTCACTTTAAGCTATTTTGCAATGTTGAACAGCGTGACTGAAATGCAGCTGCATGAAAGGGAAGAGTAAGGAATGGAAAGAATAAGATGGAAGTTATTTGCCTTGAAATGTAGCTGGAGATGCTGCTGCAGAGAGTGGATCTGATCTAGATAAACCTTCCCCAAAGGGGTTGTCCAGCCCTGGCACAGCTGCCCAGGGCAGTGGGAGAGTCCCCATCCCTGGAGGGGTTTAAAAGCCCTGTGGATGTGGCACTGGGGGACATGGGTGGGTGGTGGCCTTGGCAGTGCTGGGGAATGGTTGGACTTGATGGGCCTGGAGGGCTTTTCCAGCCTTAATGGTTCTGTGAGTGTTCAGAGCATTAACTTGGAGCTAAAGACTCTTGTTCATGATGCTGCAGGATCTTCTCACTCAGTTCCCAGTGGAGTTCAAGCACATTCAGCCACGTTCCTGCTGCACATTTTTATCAGAGTGCTCAGGGTGGGGCGTGAGAAACGAATGGAGGTCTCCAGCTTTCCAGTGCAGCCTCCCTGCTCCTGTCTGCAGCCAGGCTGTGGAGAGCAGAGGGTGGATGAGCCACGTGCCTGCAGAGCAAGGTGTGTGTTGTTCCTCTTCCCCCTGTGCTCCTCTCCCCTGGCATCCCACACTCCAGATTAATTCCTGGGTGCCTTCAGCCCAGGGAGCAAGATCTTGTCTTCACCTGTGTGTGCCTGGGAGGGTGGGAATCCCGGCTGTGCCTGGGGCTCTGGGCTCCCAGATTGACCCAAGTGGCCCTGGTTTAGATGTGCACTAACGGGGAATTAGGCTCCCAATGCCCCTGAGCTCTTTGGGCAGCCTCTGATGGAGCATCCCCAGCCAAGGAATCCCTGTGAAAAGTGGGAAAAGGCTCTGGGAGAGGATGAGGGGGCTCGTCTCCAAGGCACAGTAGGTTTGTTCAGTCTTAGCTGTTACATTTGCACAGGGACAAATATAACTCAGGTCCATATCTGGGCAGTCTCAGGGAGTTCCTGACAGGTGACCCCAGGGGACAGTTGCCTTCTCTCAGTGCTTATTTCTGACATTGTAATCCAAATCGACGTTCAGTGCTTGAGTACACAATAAGTTCATTACAGCTGAGCCCTCCAGCCCCAGGATTTCCTGTTGGTAAGTCTCGGAAAAAATCAGGATTCCCAGTGGTATCAGGCTGAAAACGTTTGCAGATAAAATCCAAGTCAGTGAGTTGTGCCAGAATGTTTTTGGAGCCGAAGTAGGGCTGTGTTTTCGGTGCAGTGGTGCCTTGTCCTTCCCTGCTGCCCGGAGTGGGAGGTGGAGGCCCCTGCCCCACACAGCTCCCAAGCAGGGTCTTGGTGCTGCTCCCAGGGGGAGCTCATTAAACAGCAGTGGATGGATCCACAATCCCATGGCCAGGCACATTCCTTGAGCGTGTTTTTGGAACCTAAACTGTTCCCTCTCGTCCCACTTCCCAAAGAGCACGAGAAAACTCCGGGCATCATCTCAGCAAATCCCCCCGAGGAGGCCCTGCTGAGCTCCCCAGGCAGACGAGGCTCCAGCTGTCCTGGCTGCCTCCAGCACTGGGATGTGTCTCCCCATCCTTCCATGGCCACACCAGGGCTGCAGCCCGGTGGGATTGCTGCTGGGGCTGGTTAACAGGCTGCTGTGATGAGGTGTGGGTTTGGCCTGGCACTGCCCTGTGCCCATCTGGCACAGGGTCAGCACCTCTCCTGCTCCCACCTCCTCCCCTCAGGGAGCTGGGACCTCGCAAAAACAGACACTGCTCCCTCCAGCCCGTGGGTCTCAGCTGGGATTTGCAAACCAGCAGTGGAATTCGAAGCTGGTTTTCTAACAGGGTGGAGGGAAAACGCTGCTGCGTCCCGAGGGGGGAGTGTGGAGTGGCCCTGTGTGGGTCTGAGGGTGGGAGAGGAGCTCGGAGGCTCCCCAGCAAAAGTGGTGCAAGAGCCAGAGGTGCTGCTGTTACAGAAGAGGCTCACAGCATTAACAAGATGCAAAGAAGAGAACAGGAAGGTCTCATTTCTGCACACCCACCGCCCTGTGAGGAGAAGAAATGCATGAACACACAGCACACACAGCAAATGGGCACTCGGGGTATTATTTTAGGGAAAAGGTTCCTGTTCTTTCCTCCCACGGCAGTTTTTAAATTTTACACATCTTAAACCCAATTAATTTGTTAGTCACTGGGAGTGCAGCATCCTGTATGGCTCCTGTGAGGGGAACACGGGATAAAAGCAGGATTATCACTTGCAGGAGCAGCACAACAGCACCAGGACTAACCTGGGAACCTTCCCTTCTCTAGTTTGGGACCTGGTGAGGAGGATCAGCCACGAGCTCTGCAGAGAAAGCTGTGACCTGGGAACAATTCCTTGCTCTGTGCTGCTGCCCTCGGTAGCTTTCTGTTGTGACAAATGGCACGGAGTTCCTTTCCCTGCAGGCTCGTGTCTGTGTGGCAGCAGTGCCTGGGAGCAGCCTCGTGCCTCCAGGGGCTCACCTAGGAGGGGATGGGGCTCTTCCCAGTGGCCAAATCTCGGCTTCCCCACGGATTTGGGGAGCAGAGGCTGCTGCGGGGGTTGGCAAGGAATGGATCCACAGGTGAGAGAGTCCTGCAAAGTTTGCCCTTTAAAAATGCCCCAAAGGAAGGAACCTGCTCGACCTGAAGGCAGAGACCTTCCCTGCCCAGACTGTTTCTGATGACTCAGAACAGACCTAGGTCTTAAAATGTCACATTTCTAGGACTCCTGCATTCCCAAATAGTTCCTTCTCCCTGCCCCTGTGTCCTTCCTTCTTTCCTCTGCAGCCATGTGAGAGAAAGAGGCTGCCCTGCCAGGAAGGGAGCCCTGCACTGCAGGTCCCCAGGGCTCCCTGTGATGTCCTGCAGCCTTTGCTGGAGCAGGGATGGACCAGAGCCCCGTGTCCTCATCCCAGCTGGGACTGGGGAGGATCCCCCTGGCTGGCACAAGGTGCTGCTGCTCCTCTCTGAGGAGGGGATGAGCTGAGCTGGGGTACCTGCTGTGCCAAAGGGGGGCAATGATCCAGGTGCTGGGTCCCCCCTTCCTTACTTCTCTCAGCCTAGGTGGAAAGCCAGCTCTGGAGGTTGGCTCCAGCCTTCCAGGGGTCCTGGGGAGCTGGAGCATCCCTCCCACAAACCCAGCACGTTGCCCTCCCTGTGGCTGCAGGGGGGAAAACAAGGGTAAATGCCCCCCCCCCCCACCGTGATGCTCCCTGGCAAAATGCTCCGAGCCCTCTGCAGGGAGAACTCTCTCCAGCAGGATCAGCCTGGTGTGCACCGTGCCCTGACACCTCCACCCTTCTGAGGGCCACCCTCCAGGCACCCTTGGGAGTCCAGGACCTGCTTTTCACCTGGGGGAGTGGTTTCTGCACTCAGCCACAGCTCAGCCCCTGGGGAAGCCAGAGCCAAGGGCTGGCCAGTGTCACACTGCTCAGGTGACAGGCTGTGGGGTGAGGGAAGGCTTGGAAACAGGAGTTTGGTTCCGTTCCATCGTGTTTCCAGCGGGTCTCAGTTTATAAATAGTTCAGGTCAGCCACGTGCCTCCTTCTTTGACACTTCTTTGAGGCTGAGGACGCCCCGGGGTTTATACTTAGAAACTTTCCTTTCCTGGCTGCCCCTCCCTGCCAGGAAAGTCCAGCACAGGAGTCAGAAAGGTGCCTGTGTGGATGTACCAGGAGCCAGCACTGAGCTGTGCCCAGGGCATGGCCCGGGTGGAACCAGGAGCCAGGAAATAAAGCCCAAGTCCTGAGTGCTGAGCTGCCCTCAGGGCTGGTTCCCAGATGAGGAGGGAATGGGAGAGGGGTTCTCCCCCGGCCCCAGCAGGGGGGAAGCAAGCTGGGAAGTCAGGTAGGAGTGGTGCTTGTGAAGGGTAGTTTAACATCTGGGAATTACTGGCTGCAAAGTCACCACAGCGTGAGAGGGATCTTCCTTTGCTGCAGTGGTTTCTGCCTCCTGGGCGTCAGACCCCCTGCACCACCCCCTCCAAGGGTGGGGAGCAGGTGGGGATTTGCTCCAGGAGCTCTTCTGGCAGCGTTGGGGGTGTTGAGCTGCTGATGCACCTTCTGCCACGGGCTGAGTGAAATGAGCATCTCCTGAGGGAGGGTGGGGGCAGAAAGGCTGAAGGGAAAGAGCAGAGGTGTTTGCACTGCAGTTTAACTGAGCTCCAGTCAGGGTCAGGGGAGAGGAGTGAGCATGGAATGAGATGAGCTTTAAGGTCCCTTCCATCCCAAACTGGTCTGTGGTGCTAGGATGTCTTACCTCACGTGGAGAGGTTACACCCAGCTTTGTTTGTTGGAGACTTTGGCATAGGTGACCAGAGGAACAGCAACCTCTGCCCCAAAGAGCTCCAAGTCTGGATGTGAAAGAAGGTGCAGGTGAGTGAGGAAATGGTGGCACAGTAAGTTAGTGAGGAGGAAGGTGCTCTCTGCACTTCAGTTCCTTTATGAAATCCTTCTCAAGTATCTCGAGGAATGAGAGTTTCTGCAGCCCTGGTTCTGTGTTTGGGGGTTGCCCTTGAATTCAGGCACTGGAACAGCCCTGGGACTGTTCTCCTGTTTTCTGTTTGACTCTCAGAGATCCTCGTGTCTCCTGGAATATCAATCTGTCAGGCTGCAGAGATCATCAGACCATTCAAATCACACTTGGAGCACCTGCAGCCTCGGCTCTTTATTATTCCAGGTGTGCACGTGCACACGGGAAGAATTTAGGAATTACAGGGGATAACATCACTGGACAACCCGGGAAGGGTGGAACAAGCTGGTGGAACAGCAGATTTACCCACAGAGCACGTGGTTTGGCTGTCCCTGCCCTCCCAACCCGGGCTGGCAGTGTGGGGTGACTGCCACCCTTGGCTGGGGGGGCACAGTTTGCCCTCTCTGAAGGAAAGCAGGGAGAGCTGCAGCTCCCAGTCCGGGTGGGAACAAGGCTGAGCTGAGCTTGTAGGATAAAGGTGGGGCTGAGCAACCCGACCTGAGGGTGGAGGGGGTCCTGCTGTGGGCAGGGGCTGGGGCACAGCCTGCAGAGTCACTTATGGGTGACTCTGGTTCTCACCACAGGGATGAGCCACAAGAAACGGGGACGGGGGCTGAAGCTGAGGACACAGCTCTGCAGGAGGGAAGGATAAGGCTCTGTCCTTGTCCTCTGGTGTGGATGGCTGAGCACCACAGACCCTTCCTGCCACAGGGCAGGGCTGCCCTTCCTCAGCAGGTGTTTGAATGCTGCCCTGAATAAAACAGAGGAACTGCACAGCCAGGGAGAACAGGCCTTTCCCCAGCCCCACATCCTGGAGCTGTTCCCAAGAGCCCCATGGCAGAGGTGTGGGAGCACGGAGTGTGCCAGGGCTGTGGGTGCCTGCTGGGGCAGGGGGTGCTGTGTCCACACACGTGCAGCTGGGTTGCTGCTGACCTTTGGGGGAGGCCAGGACGTTGTTCCCCAGCCTTCCCTGCCCTGCTGAGTTGTGGTGAGGGCTCTGCTGGAGGTGCTCTGCTGCCGAAGTGCCCGGATTCCCTTCCCAGGCCAGTCCAAATAAAGAGCTTGGACTCCTTCCTGTGCTGGCTGCTGGCTCTGACACCTCTCCGGGGATGAGGCTGGAAGGGCCAACGAGCCACTGCCCACTGGTGATGGGCCCAGAGAGCCCCCCTGGGCTGCAGGAGTGAAAAATGACAGTCATTTCCTGCCCACACCAACCAGGCAGGAACGTTCCCCCGTGAAGTTTTATGAGGCTGCAGGGCCTGGAAATGTATGAGAGGCAGAAAGGACTAATCAGCAGAGAGGGAAAAACTGATTGAGAGGAAATTAATGTTGTGGAACTTTGTGGAAATTTAGAAAACTCCTCTGAAGACCAGGGGTGTGATTGTGACCTGACCCGGAGAGGCGGCAAAACCCCCCTGAATGGAGTTTGCAGAGCCCCTCATGGAGACTCTGAGAGGCTGAGAGTGGGCAGGGACTGATGCAAAACAAAGCAGAGGGATGTCTGGACACCGGAGTTCCCCTGCTCTGAAGGCAGAAGGAGTCTGTCATAGATATCATGAGTTTTGTGGGGTCTCACGGCGCCTTCAGGGGCATCCCAACCACATCCATCCCTGTGCTGCATCCCAGGGAATGGCCCAGGAAGGGGTGTCTCACCCAGCCCCAGGGCACAGGCACTCACAGGCACACCTTCTCAGCTGTCCTGCCATCCCACTGCACGTTTTCTGCATGAACTCATTACTAACCTTGTTAAATTGTGGGGTTTTTCACTGATAACATCCCTACCTCAGGACCACCTTTCCCCTCAGGGTCTCCAAGTGCAGGATTTATTATCTCTGCCTTAGAGATGGGATTGGTCTGGTGTAATGGGCTTTCTTACACCTGGACTAGTTGCTTGAGACTCTCTCTGTTGTTGCTGGAGAGGAACAGATGCTTCTCCTCATTACACCCTAATAGAGATGATTCAAATAGGTCAGATGACCAAATCCAACACATTTATGCAGTGCCTGTGACGGGCACCTCCAGGGAGGGGAGGGGGCAGCAGAGACAACCCTGTGTCCATAAGAGTATTTTTTTCTCCTTAACTCCACATGCAAGATATTTATATCTAAATACTCACAGGCTCTTTCCTGTACTACTATGTGATGATGGATGGATAGATAACCTTTCTCCATAAAAATACACATAGTTAAGGGTAAATTTTTCATTGTCATCTCCAGCTCGTGTTTAACAATTTATTTTCCTCAGTTTTTTTTTTTTTTCCTCTTGGAATATTGTTGTGGGTGGAGAGACCTGACCTGTGTCTAACATAATATTCTTGGATGGGTTTTTTGAGTAATGGCACTGTTTTTGTACAACCTCCAGCAAGAACAATTTGCAAAGTGTTGCAAACTTTTCCAAATGGCCTGACAACAGCTCTCCAACCAAAGTGGTTTTACAGGGATCTGTTCCAGCACTGCAGGGCTTGGAAAGAGGGAGGAAAAGGGGAAAAAAAAAAAACCAAAAAGGCATTGGAGGCCTGTGCAAGCTGCCCTTCATTGCAGGTTTGTAATGCTGGGAAAGGGGCTCAGGGTCTGGTGCTGCAGCCCCCCGGGGACGTGTCCTTCCCTCGGGGTGTGAGCAGCTCCAAGGGCTGGATGCTTTTGGAACAGCCCAAACCTGGAGTTACAGAGTCACCTTTATGATTCTCTCAGGGGATTTGTCTTCACCTGTGGCCATCTACTACACATGGAGGCAGCAGGCTTGTGCCCAGAGACCTCACAGGTGAGAAGATGGTCACGACCGTGGGTGCTGCTGCCTCCCTCGTGGGCACACCAGCCAGCCCTGCACCAGGAATCCACTCTGGTCTGTCTTCTTCAGACCTGCTCATGGTAAAATACAGGTCCAGTCACCCCGAAATTAGGGATAAACCACCCCTGGGTGAGCCCTCGGTGCAAGCTGCTGCCGTAAGAACTGAGGTCTCTGTGATGGAGCCTGGGCTGGGCTGGTCCCTCCAGAAGCCCCGGGGTGGGTCTGGATGAGAGTTTTGGAAATTATTTTGGGGTTTGGGTCTCCCCAGGGGCTGAAAGGAGAAGGTGGATGCTCAGAACCAGGCTGGAATTCCCTGCAGGCCAAATGTGTGCCAGGATTTATGTGCCAGTCCCGTGGCAGGAAGGGCTGACATGGGACCCCTGTGCCCTCACACCAACAGCATCAGGAGCAATGGGAAACGGTGTCAGGGTCAGAGGGGTGAGCCCCTGCTCTTGTATTTGATGGTTATCAAAGCATTCCCGAGGGGCTTGGCTGTGTGGGTGGGATGAGGAGGCTGTGGGGGAGAGGAGGAGCAGGTTCATGGTGAGCTGGGGTGGAGGAACCTCCAGCAGTGGTGTGGTGGGGGCCAGAGGGGCAGGAGCACTCATCCAGCCCCCTGGGAATGCCAGAGGGATGGGTTGGCTGTCTGTAACAGAGCAGGGCCTGAGAGCATCGGCTGGGCTGGGCTGTGCTGGGTGCTGTCCAACCCCCCTCCCGTGTGTACCACATCCCCTGAGCCCTGAGGGAGCTCAGGAGCTTCCCCCTTGTGCCAGTGGGTGCTGTGGGTCCCTCAGACCACCAGGATCTGGTCGCCTCTCCCACCTCGCCCGTCCCAGGGGGCCTCTCTTCAGTGTGATGAGTGTGGGGTTCTCAGCCAGGCTCTGTGCCCAGGGGGAAGGTGTGTGGCTCCACCCAGGGAGACTAAAAACTGGGGATACAGGCGAGACATCCAGCTTACCTGGACCCCCAAAGATGTGAGACCAAACCCCCCGGCTCCCCACTGAACAAAAGCGTGGGCAGCTGATCTGACTGCCCTCCCTTGGGGTGAGCCCTTCCTCCTCTGTGCTAACAGGCTCCTCTGGAAGCAGTAAAGTCGGCTTGAGCCATTATTAAAATAATAGGGAGACCCCCGAGGATCTTTAACCGGGAGATCTTTAATAATTACTGCCTCCAAGGCTCTTGCTACTCGGGTTGAACCAGGGTTTCTCATGCTGTCGAGTCCTGGAGCACAGCTCAGCTCCATCCCCACGGGGCCACCAGTGCCATGTGACTTAATTGTCCTTGATATTTTTCTAGTCACGTCGAGGGCTTCTTTGGAAATGTTATATAGCTGAGAAAGAGTTTATTATTTGCTGTCAGGGGGCAAATAACACCAGGGCATCTCTGAAGACATCTATAACGTATCTGTGTAATGTGAAGGTTAAAATAAATCAGTAAAAAGAGCCACTCTCCTGAGGGCAATATACTGTAAAATATTTCATCAGAAGGCCTGGATATTATTGCACTTGTAATTAATCTTCCTGGTAATAGCAGGGCTTGTTTTCTCCTGCCACGTTATCTCTCCCAGCGTTTTCAGCAGCCGCTAGATGTCGGGGGAAACTCTTTTGGCGTCGTTAGGGAGGAAATTCCTCCCTGAGTCGGGAGCTGCCGAGTTTCTCTGCTCGTTTGGGGTCCAGGGAAATGCCTGGTGCGGTTGGGAAGCGGGGATGCCTCGGCAGCTCAGCTGTCCCCCCTTGCTTTGCAGCCCTGGATTCCTTCGTCTGCCGTCGCCCCCAGCGATCCCCACAGCACTGCCTGAAATCAGGTTTTATCATTACCGCTCCCGATTTTACCTGGGCTTAGGTGTTTGTGACCCTTCTGTTCTCAGCCCACCACGCTGCCAGAGTGCTGTGACTCGATTTCTGTGAGCAGAGGAGTGGACAAACCTCGTGCAACAGTGCGAGGAGCCCGCGGCACAGAACGGGCTCTGGGAGTCCCTGCCTGGGGAAAGGTGAGGGGAGAAGACGCTGTGTGGGTGGTTCTTGCATGCAAAGAGCTGCCTCGGTGCAGATGTTCCCCTCTATCACACACACCATCAGCACGAGCCTCCTCCCCGGGAGGGGTCAGGCTCCTTCCCCCGAGGAATCCAGCAGGAAGGTGCCAGAGATCCACATGTCACTCCCTGTCTCCCACAGTCGTTGCAACACATTTTATTTTTTTTTCACACGGGGGGCGAGGGGGGAACAAATGCAAACCTCGAGTCCCCCCCGACGGAAACGCTCTTGAAATGTTTCCTGGAGGGTTCTCCTCCTCCTCTTCCTGGCTCTTGAGCAAGAGCTGATTGCTGCAAACAGCTCTGCCCCTCCAGCAGTGACCTGCCAGAGAGGGCAGCGCCCTTGTCAGGGGTCACGTCTGGGAAGAGGGTGCTGGAAGGTAAAAGGTTAGTGCAGGAGGACAGAGGGGGGTGTCTGACACTTGGAGATGAGATACAGCTCCTGCCTGCCTGTCCCCTGGCAGCCCTCCCTGCCCTTGGCCTGCCTTTGCTCTCCAGCCCAGCCTGCTTCAAGCTGAAGGTGGGGTTTGTTCCCTGTGCTGGAGAACAGGAGCTGGGGGGAATCTTCTCCCTGGCTCAGGGTGGATTTTGATTCGTAGGTTCCCTCCTAAGGTTCATGGCCTTTCCACGGGAGGCTGGGAATTGTAGAATCATGGAATCATTCAGGTTGGAAAAGCCCTCCAAGACCATCAAGTCCAACTGTTAACCTAGCACTACCGAGCCCACCGCTGCCCCCTGTCCCCACGTGGCACATCTACGTGGCTTTCAAAACCCCTCCAGGGATGGGGACCCCCCCACTGCCCTGGGCAGCTGTGCCAGGGCTGGACAAGCCTTTTGGGGGAAGAAGTTTTTCCTTATTTCCAATCTAAACCTCCCCTGGTGCAGCTTGAGGCCGTGTCTCCTTCGGAGTGCCCGTGTTTGGATGGATGCAGGGTGTGACAGTCCTGCTGTGACCCAGAGTGTGTGGCACAGTTGAGTCCTTGCCCAGACATGAGACGCCTTCCCCAGAGAATCAAAGACTTGTCCCATTGCTTGGATCTTCTGTATTTTTCCTGGAAACCAAATGAAAATCCCAGTCCAGCAGAGGTTGTTGGGGCAAAATGAACTGAAGGGAAAGATAATCACCTGTTCTTTGCTGCAGAATTCCTTGTCCAGCTGGGAATCCTCCAAGATCCAGTTGGACATGATGAATAGTGGTAATTTCAGAGCCGGGCATGTTCTCAGAGTCTGCAGTTTTCCACATCTCCTGCATGATGGAGAGGGGGGGAAAAGGAGGTTTCTAACGAGCTCCAGGTCAGCAGCCTGGGCTCTGTCGTGCAGCTCCCAGCTGGTGAGGTGTTTGCAGAGGAATGATGCAGCAAACATACCCCACCCTCCAGCTTCCCAATGCTACTGGATACAGCCTTTGCTGAAGAAGTTGGGAAGCAGGTGTCTCCCTCATCCACACTGAAAGACTTCACACTTTCCCATAATCTTCCCCACAAAGCTGTTCTTCCCTCCGAGGAAATTCTCTTTGCGCCCTTTACCCCGAGGCTTTTCTTTGCAGTTGTTTCCCTCCGGCAGAGGTGATGCACGCCCGTCCCCGTGTGCCCCGCGGTGCAGCAGAGACACAGCCCACCCTGCCCCGGCCTCGCACAGGAATTCCCCCAGGGAGGTGGGTGTTGGATCCCACCGGGACCGGACCGCGTTCCTGCAGCTCCGTGCTGGAGCCAGGGGTGTGAGAATCAGTGTCAAAGTGCCCTCTCGTGGCAGAGGGAGCGGGAATCATCCCGTCAGCATTTCGGGGAGCTCCACGTTGTCACCGGAGCCCTGACTGGCGTTTGGTTCCTAGTCCAGAGGCAGCTGAAGAGAAGGGACAGTGTCACCTTGGGTTCTTCGTGTAGACCTGCTCCAGGTTCTTCTCCAAGGCACTCAGAGGGCAGTGGGGTTGTCTCCCTCACGAGGAACCTGCAGGTCCTTCAAGGCACCCTCTGAAGGTGCTGATCTCCATGGGAGCTCAGGATGCTACTGCAGGAGTTGTGATGGATAATAACACTGTGTTGGGGGGGGCTGCTTTTCCAGGAAACGCTGTGATGGGAATTATAATCACCATTTAAAGGCATTTTTCCCCTTCCTCTGGTGGGTTATCAGATTACAGGAAACGAGAGCACTTTTGCTGCCTTATTATGAGAGATGGATGCTACTGTTTGGAGAGTTTGCCATCCATCTCCTTCCCTGACACCCTCACTCATCACTGCCCATTTGATGTGCAAAGGCTTCCCAAAGCTCCCTTCCTCTGCTCCTTCCTTGCTGGTGGATTTACCCCTGCCTTGCAAAGCCTCGGGACTTATTCTGCTGCTCCCCCCAGCTCTCCCCTCCCCTCACAGGCCCTCTTGCACAGAAAGATGGATCTCTATTTTCTTAAATGCTCGGGCAATTATGTTCATTCTGCAAGTGGTCCCGGAGGGGAGCTCTCCAGTCAGGCCTGTGTTCAGCTGCAAATCCTTTTGCAATATGGCAAGAGCCTGTAGCTGACCTCCCCTCAGTCTGCCCTGTGCAGCCCGTGGTCCCTGCCCCCCATGGCCACGCTTTGGGGGAGTTCAGCATCTCCCTGGGCCTCCTGGAGGGTGTCAGGGGGGTTTGTAGCTCTGTCCCTGTGCCTTCATCCCTGCCTTGGGTCAGTGCCCCCCTCACTGCAGCCCCAGGGGACACCACAGCCCCAGGGGACACAGCCTCTCAGGTCTGTGCCAGGCATCCAAGGGGGAGCAACAGGAGCACCTCAGATGAGCCCTGCTGTGCCCTCCATCCCCACCTCTCCGGGTCCTGACATCTGCCAGGCCAGTTCTCCTGTTCTGACTGAGCTGGGAGTGGGGATCAGCCACAACAGTCTCAGGGACAGCCTGACAGAGAGGAGTTGCCTGGACTTCTCCCCTCATTCCCAACCCTTCCCCTGCTCTGTGGTCCGTCACCATCCCAGCTCTGGGGTGGTTTCTGTGCCCCAGTGCTGCAGGACAGACGTACCCAGGGCCACTTGCCCTGAACAACCAGCACCAATTTAATTTCTCTAAAGCCCGATTTTGCTCTCAGCATGCAAATGCTCTGGCTGAGACTCTGCAGTCTTTACTACCGATATCACCTGTACCACTTATTTTAGTTCACCCTGGTTACAGCTGCCCCTCCCAGCCTGTTCCTCCTTGCACCCCCTCAGTCCTCTCCCCCGTGATCACCTTCACGAGGGTTTCTTTTTAAGTGCATTTTGAGTTGAGGTCATCTGGCTTGCTTTCTGCTTGGCTCCCTTAGAAAGCACAACTTCCACGCTCGTGTTCCGCACGTGCCTGCGTCTGCCTCTTTATCTCTTCAAAAAAAAACAATTAAGGAGGTCAGCCAGTTTAAGCCAGAGGGAGGGGGAAACTTCTGATTTGTTTTATGGAAAAAAGCAAACAGGTGAGAGAGATCCTGCTAATGCTCAGGGGAAGAAAGGCCTGAGGGGTGAGCACGGCCCTTGCTAAACATCAGGAGAAGTGTTGGAAGACCAGTTGCACCCCCATGGGCACGACTTGCACCATTTATACAGTTTGCTGTTCAAACAGTAAAACTGCCTCAGAGCATTTCCCATCCACGTTTGATATCCAGTGGGAAGGCACTGGGCAGGTTTTTTAAATCATTATCATTATTATTCAGAGTCTGTCTGGCACAGCAGACCTGAAGGGGATCTCGTGTTCCCGGGGCTGCTCTGCACGTGTTCCAGGGCAGGCTCTGCCCAAGGGGAACCTCCAGCCCGCTTTGACTGCTCAGTTGGTGCTTCCCCACTGGCTCCTGGCACACCTTGCAGCTGAAGGAGAGCCTGGATCATCACCAGGGTGTTTTGCGCCCCCAGGGTGTGGCACAGGGAGGGCTGTGTCTGGGCAGCCCCTTGTGCCGCTAAAACAGAAGTATCTTCTCTGCTGGGTGAGGGTGTGGAAGGGACAGTCCAGGGGGAGCCTGTGACCCTCCCTGCCAGTGCTGGAAGCAGGAATACAGCCTGGTGTGTCCCTGTGCTCTGTGCAAAGGATGTACTCCTCTCGCTCGCCCCGGCAAAGAGCATCCCATGCCTTTTCCTGCTGAATCCCTGAGCTATCCCAGCTGGTTCATGCTGACACCAGTTTAAGGGGGCATCACAGACAGTGCTTCCAGTGCCATTGCATTCTGTGGAGGTTTTCCCTGTGATCCATGCTGGGGGGGAGCAGTGGCTGCAGGCTCTGCCCATGGTTTGTGGGATCAGCCCCTGCCAGGATCCACGGGCTCTTTCCATGGCCTGTGCTGGTTAAGGAGCATTAATTAGGGCTGGGTTTCACCCTCAGCCGTTGCAGATGGAGAAGGAAAAATGCTCCTCTGTTGGAAGGATGGAGATTTGTGGTCCACAGCCTGTCAGCAAGCAGAGAGTTGGGAGCATGGACAGCAGCTGTGAGGCCATGGCAGGCACAGGTGAGGGATTCAGCTGTGTAAGAGGCCACTTTTCAGCTCAGTGGAAGGAATCATTAACATCTCTCCTGTCTCAGGGACAGTGGAATGCAGCAGTGAGACACCCAGCAAGGGAATGAGGTCTGTGCTGCGTTTTCCCCAGGGGAGGATTCCAGTGACCTGGCAATATACTGTGCACAAGGCTTTCAGCAAACCCTGATATCCCTCCCCACGAGCAAAACTGTACCAGCAAGATGGTTCAACTCTGTCCATGTGTGCTCATTTCAGGATTTCTGCTCTTTCTTTGGTTTTTCAAACTGGTCCTGTCTCATCTCCTCCCTCATTTTCTCCAGCTGTGTTAGAGGTACAGGCTCAGGGAAGACAGAGAAACAGGGCTTTTGGGGCAGGTGTGCAGACCTGGGGATGGATTGAATGCAATGATCTGGGAGGTCTTTTCCAACCTTAATGATTCTATGAATCTGTGACTGAAGAAACCGCTTCTTTTGTTTGATTGTTCACATATTTGATACTTGCAGGTATTTGCTACAAAGAGTCAACATCCTACAAAAAAAAAAATAAGACTTGGCTTCTTTCCCCTTTTTCCCCTCCTGGGAGAAAGGATCCATTTTAATGTCCCAGATCCTCTCAACAACACGGTGTGGGGATGTTTCCCTGGTGGATTCAAAAAGCAGAAAGAGGAGTTAAAAATATTGAAAACTGGGAGAGAATAAGCCAAAAACCTTGGGATAGAGATATGGGGAATCCCCTGGGGTCTGAGAATTTCCCCTTGCAGACACACATGCCCCAAATCTTGCCTGTCCCTCCACGGAGCAGGCGTGACTTGGACACTGTGCCTGGGGCAGGACCAGGAAAGCTTGGCGTGCTCCGAGGGGAAAAACAGAGCAGGACACATGGATCTGCTCATCTACAAAGGCTTGGCTGGAAATGTAAGAGTTCAAATGAGCTCTCCAGCAGGAGGAACACGCCAGGCCATCACAACAAACAGCAGGAGACACAAGTGCAAACTCACTCCGAGGTTGTGAGCGGGGCTCTGGCAGAGAGCGGGGTCGGGAGCGCTGGGGCAGGAGGGGTCGGTTCTCCTGGGGAGGGAGGTGCTGGCAGGATGAGATTAAAATGGTCCTGACTTGTGAAGGGGAAGAGGAGATATGATAAACCCCTCATGCCAGCCCAGGGGACGCTCAGGACCTGCTCAATCCGTGTCAGTCAGCACTGGGGGCCCCGTGTCTCTGCAGGGATTGCTGTGCTTCCAGCAGGCATGGAATGGTTGGGGTTGGAAAGGACCTTTAGAGGGCATCTCATCCACCCCCCTGCCATGGGCAGGGACACCTTCCACCAGCCCAGGCTGCTCCAAACCCTGTTCAACCTGGCCCAGGACACTCCGAGGAATGGGGCAGCCACAGCTTCTCTGGGCAACCTGTGCCAGGGCCTCACCACCCTCCTTGTGAAAACCTTCTTCCTTCTGGCTAAATGTGTATCCATGAGTAACAGTGACCCACCATCTGAAAGGATTTCAGTTTTCTGGTTTTCAGTTTTCAGTTTCCAGTGTCTGCTACCTACAAACAAGGATTTGACAGTGTTCAGGGTGTTCACAGCTCCTCCCATGTAGATCTGTAGGGTCTGGTAAGGACAGAATCCACACACCGGCCTTTCCTCAGTGGGCACATTCATCCACGTTCATGTCTCGCTCCTTTCCCCTCCCTCCTTCACAGAACATGCTGGGACTCAAGCATTTTGGAGACTGCTGCCTTTCTGTCAAATTAACCAGAAATTTGTGAGGGGGCTCAGAAGCTGCTGGAGGAGAAGCAGACAGTCCATCAGACAGATACACCCCCCTCCCACAGGCTTCAGGAGTGACTGTGCAAACTTCATCTCCTTAGGATGCAACAAATCACTCCCACCTTCGTCCAGCCCTGGCAGCAAAGAAAAATCGCAGCCCTCAGTATTTCTCAGCAGTGGGATTATGTACTTATATTTTTCCCTTTGTGATATCCTATCCCTGCAAGAAGGAGTTGGAGCCCCAAATGCTGATCTTCTGTGATTCCTTTTGTGTCGCTTCAGGGTGGGGATTTCTGTGGCAAAAAGAGTTGTGTTAGTGACCCCAGATTGCAAACAGTGGATGAAAGGCAGTAAATAACAGGAACATCAAAGGATCAGTGGGGTGCTGGGACTGGGCACAGCAGAGAATCCTGGGAAAGGGTTGGAAATGCCATCTCCCTCTGAACTGGGGGTTAGAGTCAGAGAGTCCCAGAAGGGCTTGGTTTGGAAGAGACCTCAAAGATCATCAAGTCCCATCCCCTGCCATGGGCAGGGACACCTCCCACTAGCCCAGGTTGCTCCAACCTGGCCTTGAACACTTCCAGGGATCCAGGGGCAGCCACAGCTTCTCTGGGCAACCTGTGCCAGGGCCTCCCCACCCTCACAGGGAAGAATTCCTTCCCGATATCCCATCTAACCCTGCCCTCTGGCAGTGGGAATCCATTCCCCCGTGTCCTGGCACTACATGCTCTTGTAAACAGTCTCATCTCTCCTTGGGATTTGGAGCCTTTGCACACAGATTTCAATGCTCCCTGCAGGGCTGCTTTCATGTCAGTGCGTGATTATTTCTTGGCAGGTATTTTCTTGTCCACATGGCAGAGAAAATGTCAGCTGCAAGGGAAACCATGGACAGCTTTCCAAATGTCCAGAGAACTTTTATTCTTTACTCTTCACCCTCAAACCAGCACCCTGGTCACCCTGCAGCCTGTCAGTGCCAGCACCCCAATGCAATGTGCCCCAGGGAGGGGCTGGGTCCTGCTGCTGCTTGGGGCTCTCCTCGATCCCACAGCAGGACACAGGAGGCCTGGCTGGGCTGGATTTCAGCACTGTGGGAACTCCATGGAAGCTCCCCAGGCTCCCCAGGCTGTCTGCTCTGGAGTGCACAGAGCCCACTGGGGTGTCTGGCAGGCTGGACGTGACCTGGGAGCTGCGAAACAAAAAGTCTGGTCCTAGAGAACAGAAATAAACTCCAGATATGGGAATCTTCCCCGAGAGGAGAGAGGAGACAACCAGATGGGCTTTTGGAGTTTTCTTCCTTCCTTAATTCCTATAAACACGAAAAGAAGTTGGACAAAGCCACAGGTTTGCAGCCAGGCTTGGCAGAGCCGGTGTCCAATGTTCGGGGGAGTTTTGGGATTGCAGTTGTTTCTCAGTGGGAGACGTTCCTGTAAAGCTGCCCTGGACTTGGACATGGATATCATTAAAACAGGTGTCTTTGTTTTTATGGGATGCTGGAGTTCTGATGTTTCTTTTGTGTCTGAAATGAGTGTAAAATTGGCAGTGGGGCTCCTCTGGACTCCCTGACTTCTCTCCATACAGAGAGAGCCGCCTTCCCCGGGCACTGTCTGCCCCAGGAGGACCAGAACAGCCCCTGAAATCCCACATTGAGGAAAAAGCACTGGGGGAAGATTTTCATTTTCCACTCCCTCGTGTACACAAACTAACCTGTGCCCCCCTCTCCTTTTCCCCTCCTTTGGGCAGAGCCTCCTCAGCCTCCTCAGAGACCCCCATCAGCCATCTCATATTGCTTGATTTAGAGTGAGCAGTAATGGGTCATTGCATCCCTGGGATAGGACTGTCTGCTCCTCTCACACCTCCATCCCTCCTTCCCCACGCTCCCCAAAGGACACACTTTGAAGAAACAACCCCTGGCCTGTGCAGAGCAGTCAGCGAGAGGCAGGCTCGTGTTTTGGGGCTGGGTCCCAGCAGGTCAGTTTGTTGTTCAGTCCATATATCACTCCACATGGACTGCAACATGACAACCCCATCATAATATTTGTGAGGAATCGCTTCCCCAGCATCTTACATTTCACTAACATCAACACTTTAGAGCTGCACAGGGAGGGTGGGGGTTCTGTGTTCCCAGCCATAGGTCAGAAAACACAATGATATGAATTCCTCCTTGGTTTTATTCATTACAAAAGCCCAGCCTGGAGTTAACAGCCTGCCTCACTGCAGCCAGAGCTCGGGAAGGGAGGATTGGCACGGCTTTGGAGCAAAAAGGTTGGTGTTTGTGGGTCTTTGTCCCTCAGGGATGGGTCTCATCCTTGGAAATGGAAAAGATTTCTCTCAGTTCCCGGTGATCTCTCTCCAGAGAGCCAAGGCTCCTTCACAGCTCCCAAGGGTTTAATAAAGGTCTTGCCATTGTCACAGGTTTATTATGATTTCTTTACTTTTCGTCCTAGTACCTTCCATCCTTTCCCTGCATTGTCACTGAACCCAGCCCTGCTGGAGGAGCAAAAGGAGCTGCCTCTGGGCTGCCCCTTGACCTGAGCACGGGCTCACACGGGCTCACACGGGCTCACCATGGGCTCACACGGGCTCACAAAGGCTCACCATGGGCTCACATGGGCTCACACGGGCTCACAAAGGCTCACCATGGGCTCACATGGGCTCACACGGGCTCACCATGGGCTCACCATGGGCTCACACGGGCTCACAAAGGCTCACCATGGGCTCACACAGGCTCACACCTCCCTTTCCAGTTTTTTCCCGTTGTTCCCATGGGGCAAAGGGCAGTAGGTGGCAGGACCCCCGGCTGTTACTCTGGCCCCTGTCACAAGCTCCTGGCAGTAACATCAGCCCTGTTTCCTTCTCTGCCCCAGGGCACAGACAGTGTGGGGGCAGCAGGAATGCCGGGCAGTGTGGGCAGATGTGGGATGAAAGGCACTACAGGGCAATTAAGCAGCTGTGTTATTTACTGTGCTCTCCCAAGTGGGTGCCCTTAGCAGTGACCTGTGCCAGGGGTGTCACTGGAGCACCCCTGGTGACACTCAACCACCTCCCTCCCCACACCCCCCCGGGCTGAGTGTCCCTCCAGCACTGCAGGGACAGCACTCACACTTGTCCTGTCTCACAAAACACCTGCTTTCCCCCCCTCTCCTGGGCTGGTTTTCCCCCAGGAAATCCTTTCAGCTCGGTGGAATTTGCCCAAGTCAGGACCAAAGTGCAGTTCTGTTGAGCTGCACCTCTGGAACTGGGCAAGACTCCTCTTCGTGATGCTCTTGGAGGCCGTGCTGGGACCCTGCAGGGGCAGGAGGCAACAAAGTGAGGAGACTTGGGTTCCTTGCAATTTTCTCACTGAAATGATTTATCTCTCTGGTCTCATCTACTTCCATTACTTTTATGTTTAGTACAAGGGAGACAAACTCTGTGATGCAATTCCTCCAACCTACTGCCAAAGCCTGGGCCGGGGCGAGTTCTTTCCTACAGACACTCCTGGTGATATCACTGAGCAATTCAACCTCCAGTCTAGAAGAAAACATCTTTTTTTCCCTTTTTTCCCCTTTTTTTCTCCTTACCCTCAGGACAGGTGGTGCTGTTGAAGTCCCCAGCAGTCAGGCACTGGTTGCTCTGACCTCTGTGCTGGGCAGAGGACCACGTTGGGATGGTTTCCCTCCTGGGTGTGAGGCACGAGGGTGCAAAACACCACCGGGAACCACGGTGAAAACGTGTGTCCTGGAAACATTTCCAAGGCTTTTTAATCAGATGTTTCTGGGCAGCCTGGAAATACCAGAGGGAGTTGCCTTTCTAGCAGGGTTTGAGTGGACTCAAATCCAGACAGAAACAAGAAGAACAAAGAATGGCAGGAAGCAGAGTCTGGTTGTTATGGATTTATGTCTCAAAGTTGATGGCTTGTTAAACTGATTTATTTTAAGATTGCCCATTTTTTTTTTCTGTTTCACCTTTAGAATTCCCTCGGGGGTTTTGTACAATTTGTCTACTACAGTCTGCTATGTACATCACCTGCCCAGTAGAAATCAGCTAATAGGATAAAAATTAGCAAGAAATTGTTTAGATAGAAATCACTCCTTTCTCTGAACCATTATTTTAATGTGGAAATAGGAACATAATTTCTTTGGAGACCTTCAGTTTCCTGTCAAAGCTGTTTGAAAAGTCAGCAGGTGGAGAAATCTGTGGGGGACAGATAGATGACAGACTGAATGACCATGTAAATCTAATTTCTTGGGGGGGAAGTTTATACAATAAAATGGTAAAGTGAACTCACAAGTGGTTCCCTCACTGTATTTCCTGTACTAAACTAAGCAAATTGTGGAAAACCTTAACCCAGGCTTGAATCTGGGGATTGGAGCCCTCTTTAAAATAAACTTAAGTTTTCACAAGTCTTGATTAGACAAACACTTCACAGATTTTTTGAAGCACTTCCGTCAGTCCCAAGTGCATCTAATTTGTCCATCATGTTTTAGAAGGGGAGGCAGATCCCTGCAGGGATCAGAGCCCTCTCTCCTGGGACCACAGTCCTCATCTCCAGCAGTGGGAGATGCACTGGATGCAGAGAGCTTTATTTAGGTGCCTGGCAAAAGTGATGTTTGGACCTGGTATGTGAAGTTCATACCTTGTATGGCACATTTATCACCCCTCTTCCCTCCTGGAGCAGGGGGAAGGAAACAGTAGGAGGGAAAAGCAAGTGGAAGAAGGAGAGGGGGGACCCAGACACGGGAGGAGGTTTGTGGGGTGTGTCCTCCCAGCCCGAGTGATTTATTTCTCTTCTGGGAAACGTTGAAACTTCCAAGTTGGAAATTAATGGGACAAAAACGCTTTCCAGGTGCTCATAAGTGCCAAGGCACAATAAATCAAGGAGGTAGTTCGAGGGAGGAGCCCTGCAGCCCAGGGAGAAGAAAGCAAGGCAGGCAGAAGAGCAGCCTCCTGAAGCTGAGCCTCCCCTGGGGTGTGACGTGGTCCCCGAGCTCCCCTGGGGCAGGGAGGGCGTTTTGGGCTGCACAAGGAGCTGTCCTGGGCTGGTCCAACCTGCAGCTGGAGGGACCTGATGTAGGAGCTGCCTGTGTGGGTCTGGAGGGCAATGAGCGAGGTGGGACAGGCAGAGAGCCCAGCAGCACTGAGAGGGAGAGCTGGCCTGGGGCACCTTTCCCTGGAGGAATAGTGTCATGTGGAAAATGGGTCACGGGGACTCTTGGAAAATGGAAGCAGCCAGACTGTGTTTTTGTGGAAATAATTCCCCGTGGTTTTCATACATCGCCTCCACCGCTCGTTATTCATTAATTAATATTATTTTGTTGTTATCTCTTGTTATTAAGTCCTAATAATAATAATAATAATCATCTATTATTGAGGATTATTTCTATTGTGGTGACACCTGGAACCTTCAGGGCAGGTCTGGCCTGTGCTGTGCCAGGGGTTGTGCAAATATACTGGAGAAATCCAGTGTTAACTCTCCTTTTTCTCCCTCTCAAGCTGTCCTGGGCCTGGGCCCAGCGAGTGTGTTCTCATTGCTGACTTGCTGACAGCTGTGGAGAGCGCAATGAGTCAGTTCCTACTTGAGATGAACCTCTGCTCAATTAAACTAATAGTGAAAATCTCTGGGCATAAGAAAGGAAACGTTTCTGAGCTGATGTTAAGTGTGCAAGGGCTAAAGGGGAATAAAAGCTCTCCACAATTATAACAGGGGAAAATGAGAACCCAGGCTCATTAATAAACAAAGAGCAGGATGTAATTAATAAATGCCTCTAAACCTGCCAGAATATGGAATTCCTTTCTAAATATGTCATTAGTTAAGAGAAATAAAGAGACAAATTAAGCTGATAAGGATGGGCTTGGAAACTTTGGAAGTCTACAAATCATTGGAGCTGGCTGACATTTATCCTGCTTGTTAAAGGGATTTAACTAAAGAGTCAGGGAATCACGGTGGAGCAGTGGAATTGTGGCCATGGGATGTTAAGGGCAATGTCTGCAGTTTGATTCTATGCAACAGAAGTTGCCTGCTGTGCTTATCAGGGGACAAACCCAGCAGAGGGACGTGGTCCCTGGGCAGAGGGGAGCACAACACGGGGCAGGATCTGACTCTCCACCAGTTACAGCACTGAAACCGAGCTGTTGTTTGTGCCTTCCAAATGCAGGCTCTTGTCCAGTGCTGAATTATCCACCAGTGTCACGGGGCTCTGCAGTCAGATTGCACCATCACAGGAATCCCCCTCTCAGCTGCAAACCTCTGCACTCACTGAAGGTCAGTGCTTTGCCTTGCTTCTCCTTGGGGTTTTTCCCCTCATTTTATTCTCACTGGGAGAAGGCTCAGCCCCACAACTGTCTAGTCCAGCTTTTTCCCAGTACACAACACAAGTGACACTGTTTTGGCAACCTATCTGGGGTATTTTTTCAGCAGTCTTGCTCTCTTTTCTGAACTTTAATATGTGTTTCAAATCTTCACTGCAAAATGCAAAAAGTAAATAAAGAGACAATTTGGACGGGTAATACACAGGCCTAACAGGAGATGGAGAAGAGAAACAGTAACAAATAAACCTAAATAAAGAGTCAAACTCTTAATAAATTATGTCCGATCAGCAGACAACTGTAGCAGGGCAGCCAAACGAGCTGCCATCCCCTGATGCTGATAGCCCAGATAAAATATTCAAACAAATCTGGACCAAAGAGGGGCTCTCAGCAATGCTACAACAGTTTGCTTTCTAGCCGAGGCAAAAATAACATGTAATCATTTAATACAATTTCTTCAAATAAACTTCATTTGGGGATAATGATTTCCAGATGGGCCAAGGTTTATAAACATCTCTGCCACATGATATGTTCCCACTGGGTAACAGAGGGTAAGAGAGGGATTTAGTCACTGGGTGCATAGCAGTAAATTAAATGTGCCCAGTGCTGATCTCCTGAGGCCAAAGAGCAAGGGAGGGCTTGTGTCCATGTTGTGGCTCCTTCTTGCTGCCCAAAACCACGTGGCTGCTGCCAAACTGCCTGTTTGGGGTCCCTGGGTGGTGCCTGGGAGGTGTTGCACGAAGCACTCTGGTGGTCCAGACCTGAATGGTGCCAGGGGCACCCTAAAAATTACACTGTCTGGAGAAGGGAGCTCCTGACCCTGGCAATAACCCCTCAAAATGACACTGTCTGGAGAAGGGAGCTCCTGACCCTGGCAATAACCCCTCAAAATGACACTGTCTGGAGAAGGGAGCTCCTGTGCCTGGCAATAACCCCTAAAAATGACACTGTCTGGAGAAGGGAGCTCCTGTGCCCAGGAATGATCCCTAAAAATGACACTGTCTGGAGAAGGGAGCTCCTGTGCCTGGCAATAACCCCGGGGGCTGTTTGATTTACCCACATGGACACAGTTTGCAGAAGACCCCACAACGTCTCCTCTGCATCAACCAATACCCTCCTCAGAACCATTTTGGAGGCTCACCCGAAGCTCCAGGGCTGGGTTACCACGGCCAGCTTTGGCAACACGGGATCCCACACGAAGGATCAGGTCACAAATGGCCCCATTCAAACCCAAGGCAAGAACCTGCTCGAGGTGCCCACACAGTCTGTCAGCCCGTGGCCCGGCACCTTTTTTGGGGTGAAATGAGCCCTGAGCTCCTCAGAGTCTGAGCTGCTGTCAGGGCTACACGTGTGTTTGATTGCTGGGTTGGGCTGGGGCCCGGCAGGATCAGCCCCAGGAATGTGAAGGGAACAACAAGCACTTCGCACTTGGAGGGGAGAGTTGGGAGTGTTATTAATTACTGCTCGTTTTGCTGGTTAGCACTGAGAGACACGGGGCTGAAACACGTCCAGGCACAAATCAGCCACAGTTATTAGTGTCTCAAATCTTTGTCTTGTAGGCTTCAGTCTGCTTAAAACAACAGAAAGGGAGGAAAAAGCTACACATGTTTCAGATGAAGGCCCCCAAGATATGCAGGATTTGAGATAAATGGCCTGGGTTGGATCCAGCACTAATTATTTCCCTCTAACTGCTCAGATATTATTTTTTTCCCTGTTTACAGGGGATTGTTAGTTTGTTTCTTTTGCCCCAGCTTTATCCATACCTCCTGCCACGACTATGCCTCCAGAGATGTTCCTTTAGCTGAAGTCTAAGTGACCCATGGAACAGTTGGGTTTCACCAAGGACCTGAGGGAAAACTGGTGTGTTTTCGAGCTCATCCTGCTGGGTTCCTCACCTGGTGGGCTGGAAGAGGAGCCCTGAGATTCCAGGATCCCACATCTTGGGCAAGGCAGCTGCTGGGGGCTCTGAGCATCCCGTGGCTGGTGCTGAGCAGGGAGCTGGCCTGAAGGTCCTTGGAAGGTCCGTGGTCCTGGGACTGTAGATGGGGTGTGGCCCTTGGTGAAGCTGGTGAATCAGTCCCTCAGTCTGCTCAGCTGCTTCATCCCTCACACCGGGGCAATAATGTCTGACTACCTCACTAGTGGAGTTTTACAAGTTCCCTTCCCCACCTGCTGTCCCAGCAGGGCGTTTTTGGGGTGTTTTGGGGTGTTCTGGGCTGGTTGGAGATGTGATGGAGTTGTTTTTGTGGGTTTGCCTTTCCAAGGGTACCCGGGGTGTTACCCCTGGCAACCCTTCCAGCTGTGATGGTGAGAGGGGACATGGCAGCCCTGGAAAATGTGTGTTAGGCAAGAAAGAGGAGAGTTCTGGGAAGGGACTTCTCTCCTGCAAGATAAGCTTTGCTGAGTTTACAAGGTGCTGAAGGCTGCTTTGGTACCCCAAGATTGTAAACAAAGTTCCAATATGCCTTTCTGCAGCACCATTTATCACCCTCCATCTTTTTCCCTCTTCCTTTTTCCACATTTCCCCCCTTCTCCCCTCATTTATTTTTTTTTCTTTCCCCCCTCTTCCTCTCATTCCTTTGCTTGGTCTCCTGGATTTATTCCCATTCTCTAGATTGTCTTATTAATTTTACTCTTTCTCCAAGAGAAAAAACCAGGCTTGTGGGCTGGAGGCTTTACAACATTCTCTCATAGTCCTGGATTTAAACCACCTCGCCGGGGGTCTGTGATGTACTGACATGGAAAGACTAGACTCGGCATTAAACTAATAATCCAGGAATTTTTATGGACTTCGGGGCTCTGCAGTGTTTCTGACCACATGGCACTGATGCTGAGGCCTCAGCAGCCATGGGTGAGAAACTGCTGTGGTTGGACACCCCAGCTTTGTCAGCCCTTGGAGCAGGGCTCAGACAGGGATGAGCCAGGGGGGTGGGTGCAGAGGAGTGGGATCCATGGTGAGACCTGCCTGCTCCCTCCCAGCTTTGCACCTTGTACATTTAACCTGTTACCAGATTACACCTCCCAGACTATGAACTGTGGTGTTAGAAGATCCCTTCAGTAAAATGGCACTGCTGGGAGTTGGGGGTGCAGCTGTAGAATTGCCTTATTCTCTGCTTTGAGCACTGCTGCAGTCTGAACTGTGACCAGAAGCAGCGTGGCTGTGCTTGTGTTGTTAGGACAGACTGACCTGGTTAAGATGAGGTGCAGCTACACCTCTCATTTTAACACCCTTCCTCACGAGAAGGACTAAAATCCTTTTTTTCTTTCTTTTTTTTTTTTTTTCAGATGTGATGAATGCTTTTGAGTATTTGTCTTGAAAGCCTTGTAAGGGTTGGCCTTTTAGGGGTGTTTATGTTGAGTGGTTTCAGGATCCATTTGAGTTGGTGCCTCGGAGCACTCGCAGTACTTTCCAGCAGGTGCAGCAGGAAAGAGGGGAAATTTAGGCTGGGTATTGGGAAGCAGTTTTTACTGTGAGGGTGGTTGGACACTGGCACAGGTTGCCCAGAGAGGCTGTGGCTGCCCCATCCCTGGCAGTGCTCAAAGCCAGGTTGGACAAGGTCTTGAGCAACGTGGTCTAGTGGGAGGTTTCCCTGCCCATGGCAGGGGGTTTGGGGCTGGATGGGCTTTAAAGGCCATTCCAAGCCCTTGACATTCTGTGACATTAGGAGACGAGGTTGGCACCCAGAAAGTGGCATTCACTGGCACTCAGAAAGTGGCACTCATTGCTCACCTTGCTGCCCAGAAAAGTGCAGTCCCCCAGCTTGGTGCTGCTCATGACATCCTCAGAGCATAACTTCAAATGGTGCCTGAAACACTTTTTGCTCCCTTCTCCAGACACCCAGGCAGCTGCACTGCTTGGGGCCAGGCAGTGCCACGCTTCACTGATGATCAGCTGCGAGCTGTGCATGGCTTTGCAAAGCTTTTTGCTGGCTCTCAGGGTGAGAGCTGATGGTGGAAAGCAAGATACACAGCTCTTGAGTCGTATTTTAAGAGAGAAATCTGAGCATTTATTGCGTGATTTATATCATTGTGTGATCTGCCATCGTAGGAGATGGTTTTTTTCCACTGCAAGGCATTTGTGAGACCTTCACCCCTTGCATTTTTTGCCTGCTTGTCAGTCCTCTCATCTTTCCACGTTGTTTAATTAGAAACACTGGGTTTGAGGATGCCTCTCCTCAGAGACTGAACACACCAGGTTCAGTCTGTGCAACTCAGGTGATAGAAGTGCATTGGCTGCCCCGAAATCACCTGGGGGAAAACAAAGAGGAGGAAAAGCTCGGTGTATCTCCCTGTGATGGATTACTAACCCATCCCTGGGATATTCCAGAGAGAGCAGACACGCAGCCTGTGCTGGGGATGAATTACTGGATCCTATTATAACGGGAGGAATAAAGAAAAGGAAAGGCTTCTCCAGATAATCAGCACCAGCTGCCCTTTGAGGGATCCCCCCCTCCTGCAGCAGCCCCAGCTGTGATTCATGTCCCCGGCCCACGTTCTGCCTGCCCTCAGCCCCCGAGCCACGGGACGTGCTCTGCTCTAGCACACACATATTTCTTCCTTACGCCCCAGTTTCCGGCTGCTCAGCAGAGCAGGAGGACAGGGAAGATGTAACTCATCCCCGGGGAGGATGGGGAAGATGTAACTCATCCCTGAGGAGGATGGAGAAGATGTAACTCATCCCCAGGGAGGATGGAGAAGATGTAACTCATCCCTGAGCAGGACGGCGGACGAGGATTTCTGGGGGAAGCGTTTCCAGCAAGTCTCTGGACAGGAGACGTGGATCTCCTCCTCTGCCTGGGTGATTGGAAGCAACGAGGCAGGGCTGGAAAACGCTGCCACGGATCTCCAGCCTTTGTGGGAGTCAGAGTTTGCAATATATGAGGTGCTCACGAGCAGCCCTGACAAGCCCAGCACACACGGCTGACACTCCGAGCCCTCCAACCTCAGCCAGGGAGGCAGGAAAGGAGGATGAAAAATCTCCTACAGTCCCAGGGAGAACAGTGCCAGTGTTGGTTCAGAGGAGAGGAGGGCAGAGCGGGCAAGGAAGGCAGTTTGTGGCGGGGAAGGCCAAAATTCACTTGTGAGATGTGACGAGCTCGTGCCAAGGCAGCAGCAGGAGGGGTCTGGGAGGGCTGTGGTGCCCGAGGCACTGCCCACCCGTGGCACAGCCAGCAGCCCCTGCAGGACTCTCCTGCCTCTGTGAGGGCACAGCAGGAGCTCCAGGACAAGCTCAGCATCCCCATGGCTGCTCCCCAGAGCTCCCACTGCACACCCCATCCCACGGGCTGTCCCTCCTTGCCCCTGATATGCACCAGGCACTGTCACTCGCTTTACCAGGCACTGGGGGCATCTTCTTTCCTTCTTTGGAGGAAGGAAAGTCTCTTCTCTGGGGGGAAAATCTCTTTTCCTTCTTGCAGGTTGTGGCTCAGCTGCTGTGTGTTTTTTCCTGTGTTTCTGTCACCATCAGCCCAGCCCTTGCTGCAGCAGCTCCACAGCCAGAAACCTGATAAAGCCCCAGACATGTCTTTGCCTTTCAGGAGAAGATGGACCTGTGTAAAGTGTTTTTTTTATTGCCAAGGAAATACCATGTGCAGACTCAGGAGCCCTAAACCCAGCCCAGGAAGTTCCCCTTTCCACCCAGCTGCAGCCTGAGGGCAGCCACAGAGGACAGTGCCTGGCACCCCCCTGCCTGGCACCCAGGACCACCCAATAGGGGTGAGATACCACGAGGCAGAAGTGCTGTGTGCTTGTGTTCACCTCTCCTAGTGCAGTTTTTCTGCTGTAATTTTTTCTGAATGCTGCTTGGTCTCACCTCACCCTTGGGCCTTATTTAGAGTTTAGTCCCCGAACATTTGGTGGGATGTCCATTTGCTCCTGTGTAAGGACAGCTGCTGCAGAGGGGGAGCCCTGCACAGCACCAGTTTGCTGCAGGCTGTTGGGCTGGAAGGGCACAGTGCAGTCCCCCAAAATCACCCCCCCCTGTGCCTCTCATGAGCTCCGGGCACGGCAGGGGGGGAGTTCAAATGAGCCCCCTCCAGGGGGATGAAAAGGAGCATCTCTGAGAATGTCCCATGTTCTGGCTGGGCTGTAATCCCATCCAGGAAAGCTTGTGCTGTTCCCAGTTTCCCCCTTTGATCACTTCTGGAGAGGTGGTGGATCCGGGGCCTCCACTGGTGACCTGCTGCCAGGGCCCAGCAGGGATGGACAGTGATGGATTGGGCTGAGGGAAGGTGTCCTACCGCAAAACACATGTGGTGCACACCTCCCCTCCCTCCTGCTCCTTAAAAACCATGCCAGGAAGTGGGGCTCAGCTCTTTTTGCCCTGGAATCAGTGAAAAAACCCAAGCACCAAAACTTTAGGGGAGGGTGTGACTGTGCCAGTGCTGGAGTGGTGCTGGAGTGCAGCAGGGAAGTCGTGCTCAGGAACTGCACTTCCACTCCTCCTGTCCAGGACTAACTCTTGGCCACAAAAGGAAGAGGGGATTCCTTCCTGACGTTATTTGTGCTGCACTGGAGCCCGTGAGGAATGAGCAGTGTCAGGATGTCCCTGTGTTAAACATCAGATGTGCAGGCTGAGACCTCCCAGGCTTCTTATCAAATATGACAGACAGGAGGGGGAAAGGTTGCCTCCTAAAACCTCTTGAGGGTAAAGGCTGTCCCTTTTTGTGTGCCTGTGCCTGGTCAAGCATGGTGGGACCTTCAGTCAAGAGCGGGACACTGACGTCATGGTCACCGGGATTGGATCCAAAGTCCTTGAAAGGTGGGGAGAAGTCAGAAAAATCCCAGCCTTTGATGTGGTTTGTGCTCTCCAGGGGGGAAAGCACCAACCCCAGAGCAAAATGAAGGGGGAGTCAGTGTCAGAAGAGCAGCGTTTCAGGGGGTTTGGGGTGTTTTTAATCCCCTAATCACTCCTGGACAGCTGCATAAATACAAATGAGAAGGCAGACACCAGTTTCGCTCCAATGTGCTCAAAGCAAAGCTAAACACCATAAACATGTGTGCTGGTATCGAGCTAAATGTGAGGCAAAAGCAAGAGCTGAATCTAAGGTTTTTGTGATCTCTTCCTTCCATAAGTCCTCCTTATGGTTTTGTTTCTTCAAATAACTTCCACTAAGTGTCTAATTCCACTAATGAGTCTTTTTCTAGCAAAAGACTCAAAGATTTGCTGGGAAGTTTACAGAGGTCCTTCCTTACCAGGCAACCCCTCTTTTCATGGGAGCCTCGAGAGCTCCCTCTTGGAGGAGTCTCAGAAACTGTGGTGTCTTTTTGTCCCAGGTTTGCACTTGGGTCTCACTCCAGGACATCCTGAATTTCCCATTCCCAGCACTTTGCAGGAACACTGGCTTTGTTCTCGGGCTGTGCCAGGCTGTGAGGAGTTGGAGTGCAGGTGTAACCCAGGGCAGGTGGGACAGGCTTTGAAGTCCTGCTAAAGAGAGATGCAGGCTGAAACCACATCACCCAGGAGATGGTGGGGACCTTTTTAGGCTACAGCATGCTCTTGTTTTCTCTTCTGGAGCCACTTTACATGCCCAAGTGAGAGATGGGGTATTGGAGGGGACTGCCAGCTGCTCTGACAGGGCAAACTGAGTGTGGAAGCAGGCTGCAGGGTGGATACACTGCAGGAATGTGGTCTCTGCCCTGCTTCCCACTCCCTGCTGGCCTTTGGAGTGAAGCAGCAGCCTGGGAGCTGGAGGGAAGGCTCCTGCCCAGCAGTGGGGGCTGATACCAAAGGGCTACCAAACTGCTGATGGGAGAGGGGTGGGGGAGAAGAGGGATTCTGTTCCCTGTGAGACAGCACTCTGTGGCTGCTCAGAGAGCCCACAGCGCCAGCCAGGCATTTGTGGTTTGTGGGAAGTGTCTCCTCCTGAGCACCCTCGCAGAGAGCAGGACCAGCAGCAGCTCTTGGCCTCCACCCACCTCATCCATTGCTGTCCCTGGGACCTGCTGGCAGGGCCTGGTGGCTTTTCCCAGCATGAAATGGGATGAGATTCCTCAAGGTTTTGCTGACTCAGTCTTTCATCGTGAAGGGGGGGAGATGTGGCTGCAGGCAAACAAGCTGGAATTTTGTCTGGGGAGTTTGTGAGTGCTCAGAGAGACAGGACAAGGGATGAGGTGAGAGACACAGCAGCTGCCTTGGGAGGGTCCAGTTGTGGGCTGTGTCGAGGGTAGGAGAAAGAGAGCACCCTGGGAGCATCTGCTCTTGCTGGATGTGCCCCCCAGTCATTCACCAAACCTGCTGTAGGCTGGCCAGGAGTGAGACAGGGAGAGAACTGAGTTTAGCCATCCCATAAATGAGCAGAAGTGTGTATGGGAAACGGATGTGGGAGCTCCTCACAGAGCTGAGGTTGATCAACACAGTGGGCATCAAATAGGCAGCAAGGGGGGGTCATCTGGGGCTGCCCTCAGCACTGGGAGTGTATGAAAAGGACCACAGAGAGGAAGGGAATTAGCTCTTCTCTGTGTCCTCAGGGAACAAGGCATGAAGTCATGGTCTTAACTGGAGCCCTGGGAGAGCTCTGTTAAGCTTGAGAGGCAGGTTTCTGACAGTAAATCCACTTAAGCACTGGTGTGGGTTGCCTGGGGAGGCTTCGAGCCTTGAACCAATTGCGGTCTTTAAAAACAGATTAGTGAAACAACCGTCAGGAACGGCTTAGGAACGACTGATCCTGCCTCCAGGCGAACCAGAGGCCTTGATGGCCTCTCCTCATCCTTCCAGCCCTCTCCTTTTATGACTCTGTGACTCGACTTGCCTTCTAATTGGCGCAATGTTTCCCGCTGGAGAAACCCCCCACTCTCTGAGGACGGAGGAGAGGAGTGTCTCACAGCGCGGGTGGGCAGCGAAGGCGTTCAGCAGAAACCTCCTGCGGGAGTTTGTCCATCACTAAAATGTCCTTTGTGCCGTTCTTCAAGGGGAGAATCTCGGCGCTCCGGCGTTCCTGCCCGGGATGTTTTGATGAAGCCCTTGTGGATCTCAGGAGGACCTTGGGCAGGGACTGAAGGCGACATTAGTGGCACCCGGGTTTTAAGGTGCAGAGGGGAATTTGCAACCTGAGCCTCCCCCAGTGAACTCCCTTCGTTGTCCGTGGAGACAAAGAAGCAGCCCCAGAGTGCAAGTCAACGGGCTGTTTTCATACACTGACATCAGCAAACTGTGAACTATTGAATCCATCCACCTCAAAACTGACAGAGATGGCCTGGAAGTGCCTCTCTTTGAGCATGGACCTCCACAGGTCAGCTGCAAGAGCAGAGTCACTGTATGTACTGTTAATGCAGTGATTATTCTCTCCCTAGAAAATAAGTTTCTACTTCCCCAAACTGAGGAACCCCTGAGACTGTCTGTGTTGTTTATTTAGGGGGGTGCCTGGTGACTCAAATCTGCAGGGAAAAGAAGACTGAAGATGGGGGTTGGAAAAATTGTAATTATCCCTCATTTTCCAGGTGTTGCTTCCCACAAAGATGGGAATTGTTGTTCTCCCGAAGGTTGTGTCCACCAGCAAGCAGAGGTGGTTCCCAGCTATCCCAAACCCACCAAGGAAGCAAAAACCCCCTGTCCTTTCTTTTCTAGCCCCTTCCTTTCCTGGTGAAACTTTCCAAGATGAGAATTAGGAGAAAGGCTGGGTGTTTTCAGGGAGAGGGTTGGTACCAAAGGACACTGGGAGCAGAGGATCTCTAATTCCAGACCACCCCACACCAGAGCTGTGCTCCAGCAAATTTGTTGTTGTGTCTCTGCTCGTGATCAGGACCAGATGCCACAAAAATAGCTACAAGAAGCTCTGAAGTAGGCAATGGTGAAAAAAAAAAAGAGGAGACATCTGAAGAAAGTTATGAACCACCCTGCTATGGTTTGTATTAAAAATTAAAAAAAAGAGGAGATTGAAACAAGGTGAAACGGAGCCAGCGTTTGTAGGATCTCTGAGTTCCCTGCCTGAGACGTGGCAAAGGGATGGACTTAATCATGTGGAGTTTGAAACAACTTTGAAACACCTCAGGATGGGCACCCCAAAACTCTGGGGTACCCCTGGTTGCTCTGCACTCTTACGAACTGTGACCAGTGCTTTTTAGTCCACAAGATCTAGTTATAATTACACTTATAATTAGACAAGTGGGAGAGAGCTCAGCAGGGCCGTTAGAGCATCAGCAGGTCTCCATTTGGGGAAAGAAAATTAATTTTAATTTTTTGGTGCGTTCTGTTTCTGTCTGCTAGGTTTTTTTTTTTTCCTTTTTTTCTGCCTCTTTTTTTTTTTAATGGAATCAGGCCAATATGAAAAAGAACAAAGCCCTCACTGATAGATGTGTCAGTGAGTTTGAAATGGCAGCTCCCATTTCCTATGTTTACAGTTGCTTTTGATGTCACCTAACGAACGTAGATGCTCTAAAAAGATTCTCTTGAGGGGCTTTAAATCTGGAAACCATTTGACAGTTAAGCCAGAGAGACACAACGGGGTGTGTTTTATGGGCCCCATTAATGTGTGCCCAGGAGGAGGTGCTGCAGTGTGGCCTCTGCCTTCACCCACCCACGGCATGGATCCATTCCCTCTAGAGTGCTTTACTGCTGGGAGGTCCTTAAAAAAAAACAGAGGGGAGAAGGAACATCAGCTCGTTGCTCTGAGGGAAAACCCAGCCAAGAAGAGAAGACAAAATCGAGCTCTGACAGCTCGGGTTCCCTCTGCTCACTGCCCTTAACACAGAGGGAACCCCAAGCCTGGCACTGTGGGGTGGCCCCCGTGCCTGGGGGCACAAGGATCTGCAGGGCTGCCTCTGCTGGCACTGCAGGCTCAGTGCAGCCCAAAATCATCAGCACCAAGGGCTGGCTCCATGTCCCGGGGTGCTTTGCCCCGTACCATCTGAGTGCCACTCCTGCCTGGTGTGGGCCACGGCAGGGAAGGGTTTTCCAGGGCTTTAACTGGTGGGTTTAGGACTAATCTGCTGCAGGGCTTTCAGAAGTCTCAGGTTCTGCCCAGCAAGAGCACGGGCACCACACAGAGCTGACCCAACTGTCCCTGTCACTGGAGGGCACGTGGCACTTGGAAGGTCCCTCCCAACCCAAACCATTCCGTGTCTGTGGTTCCATGAGTCTTTGTGAAGTGCTTTCTGCTGTGCACCAAAGGCCAAAGCCCAGCTGGAGGCACATCTTGCAGCAGGGGCTGGAGTGGGAAGGGGCTGGGAAGGGGCTGAGCTGTCCTGCCAGCACAGGGTGGCTGAGCTGAGCAGGTCCATGTGGGGTTCCTGCAGTTCCCTCTCTGTGAGGGAGCCCAGCTCTGCAGGGGAGATCCCTACAGTGACCCTGAATGCCCTGTGGACTTAGCTCGTGCTGTGGGCAGTGAAGTGGCAGCAAAAAATAACAAGCTCAGGCTGAGGCTGCTCAACCAGACCCTCCAGGGCCCTTCTGGCATCGCTTTCAAACCCTGCGTTTCTTCAGAACATTATTTCCCTGAAAAAAAGTGGGAAGGGAGACAGGAGCTTTTCCAATCCAGGCCACTCTGCTTTATGGCTCCTAAGGTACATGGCTCAGACTGTTACTCATCCCAGGGCTGAGGACATGAATGAGCTTTCTGTTTGGAAAGCTTTCAGGGACGTGCCGAAGCTGGTTCTTATGCAGCCAGCAAAGGGAACCATCAGGGCAAAACATGCCTGAAAAGAGAAATTGAAAACAGCCTTGGAAGAAAACGTGTATACATGTGGCATGACATTTATTTATTATGCTGTGCTGCAGAGCTCTTGCCCAAGCAGAGTTGAAAGCTTAATGAAAACGGTGGATTTTTCTAAGCTCTACCAGGATTTAGACCCTCCGGCAAATGTATAAACAAGGAACATTTTCAAAGTCTTCTCCTGCTAATGGTTATTCATAACTATTTTAGGGACCTGCTGTTTCATTTGACTGACAGCACTGAAAAAGAAAAAAAGATCCCAAATGTGGGCTCTCCGCTCCGTGATTTTCCTAACAGCTGGACAGAAAGCAAAGCCCGTTTTCTGCTCCTGCCACAGCTGGTTTGACATCTGTGTAACGGGGGAGAAGCAATGGGGATTGATTGGGCTGGGGAGATTAAAGGTAATTGCTTTTGCTTCCCATGTCTCCGAGAAGGAAGGTGATGGGCCAGGTCTTGCCGCAGGGGACAAACCCATTTCCCAGTTCCCGTCGGCACAAGTGGAATCCTTTGTAGAAAAGCAGGAAAAACACTCCCAAGTCTGACTCAAGAGAGGGAAGGAGACACTGAGTGCCAGGGTCTGGGATCTCCACCCTTGTCTGGGTGAACACCTCTCGCCAAGATCTCTTCTCTGCCCTGTCCCTCCCTCTCCCCGGGACCTGTGGGAGGTCAGTCCTGCTCCCCCCCAGGGCGAGGGCTGCAGTTCCCAGCTCACTGGCACTGACTGACCAGGGCCTGGCACGAGGGACAGCTGAGCTTGTCTCGGTCCAGTGGGATGAACAGGGCAAAACTCAGTGTTTTCTCCATCCCTGTCTTTTGTGAGAGTGTGAAAATACCTGGAGACAGAACATTTGCAAGGTTTGCCCTTTCAGGGCGGCTCTGAGGCACTTTGAAAGGTTGCCGTGGGTTTTCCTTTCGCTCTCTGTGGGCAGTTCAGCCTCCCAGACTGCAAGTCCAGCATGTTTTGAGTCGTTCAGGAGTGACTTGGAGACAAGAGCTGAATTTTGTGGGCACAGTGAGCCTGGCTTTAGGATGGGCTCAGGATGAGCCTCCAAAGTTACTACCTGACATCCCCTGACCAAGGTGCTGGGACCCAGCTGCTCATCTCTGTAATTAGAGCCTCAGGACACAGTTCCAACACTTCTCTCAGTTGCTGTCCCACACACTGCTCCAAACACTGTCAACACGGAAGGGGGCAAAGCTGCCCTTTCTGGTGATCCTAAAACATCTGGGGATCCGAAATTTTCTGTGCTGGCACTCGCTGCCAGCTCTCCCTGTGGCATGCCAAGCACATCTCAGGGTGTCAGCTCTGGAAAACCAAGGGCAATCATTTCCCAGCCTCTCGCTTGCCTTATTTTTGTCAAAAGCAATCAATGGACAACTCTTATTTATTTATTTATTTATTTAAATAATGGGAAACAATCCCAAACAAGCCTGCAGAAGGGAGGGAGAACATTTGAAATGAATTTCACAGAGGTTTCCTTCCTCGCCCTTGACTCCAGCCCAGGAGATCTCTTGGCTGAGATGATGCGAGTGCAAGATTTTATTAAAAATAAACCAGCATTATAGGAAAGGAAGCCCCGAGTTGTTGTTAATGCCAAACAAACCAACCTGAGCATTAGGCAATATAAATATAATCTACGTGATGGTTCACATATGTTCTCTGTCTGTCTGCTATAAACTGCAGCAGCCCACTCAGGGTATAAAACAAAGCAACTTTTTCTGTTTATGTGCCTCAAATGTTTGGGTTTCTTTTTTTTTCTTTTTTTCTCTTTTTTTTTTTTAAATTATTATTGCCAAATCAGATGTGGTCATGTGGCTTTCAGCAGACATTTCCATGATCCAGTCCAACCTGCTGGGTTGTCAGGCCTAATCCATCAGGTCTGAGGTCTGAGATGAGCACACCCTTCTCTCTGGTTTTCTGTGAGGAAGGTATGACAATGAATGACACAGCCATGGCTCACAAAGGAATGGCCTGTGACTCCGTGGAAGTTCCCAAAACGTGGGAACTTCCTAAACCTGTGGCTCCACACTGAACAGTCCAATGGCTGCAGATGTTTGGCTCCAGGAAACAAGGGAGGGACAATTTCCCAACCCTGAGCACGACTGGCACGACATCTTTCATGTCCACAGAGCTGAACTTTCTCACCACCTTTCTCAGGTTCTTGGTGCTGTGGCCCAACTTGCTGGGCCAGTCTGTCCTGAGCCTGAGACTCTCTGGCTTGAGAGCCACAGTCAGGCTTTCTTCAACCTCCCTGCAAACCCTCCGGTTAATCAGATTGCCCTGGAGCTCCAAAACCATTCTCCCTGGAGGACATGGCCCTTCTGGAATGCAGCTGAGCTCTTCAGGGATTCAGGATGGATCCAGCACATGAGAGACCTGCCAAGGCAGCTTTGCAAAGGGTCCCTTCGTGCAAAGGGTCCCATTTCTCTGACCCCCAGCCCTTCCCTCAGTGCCACAGCACAGACAGCAGCTCCTGTAAGCCAAGAAGACAGAGTTACTCACCAGCTTTGAGCTGTGCAGTGAACATCTGGCTGTTGATAGGGGAATGAATAAGCTAAAGGGCTGATGGGAACCAGATTGTTTGCACTCTGTCCAGAAATTCCACCGTGAGCTTCCAGTGTCAGCTTTTGGCTTATCTCTCTCACCCAGAGCCTCTCTGGGCACTTTCTGGGAAGTCAGGAGAGGTGTGGGTTTGCACCATGTGAGCAGGAGGATTTGTCATGCTCCCCTGCTGTTCTTTCACCCCAGCAGGCAGGTTTGGGCTGGACTGAGGACACCCTGCTCCGTGCCCCTGGAGCCAGGAGAGGCACATTCCCACCTCCACGGCCAGTGGAGCAAGGAGGGGCAGGGAGAAAGGGACTGGGAAAGGGACCCTGCTCCTACAGGGGCTCAGGGCAGAACTCAGTGTGTGAGGGGGAGAGCAGAAGCTGGAGGCTGGCTCCAGGACCCTGCACAAAGCCCCAGCACATTCCTGCCTCCCTGCCTCGCCCACTGTGCCCAAGGGCTGGGACTCGGCCTTGGCATCTTTCCTGTTCCCAGTTTCCCAGACCCTGCAGAGCATTCCTGCAGAGCACCTGGGCTGCCCACAAGACTGATCCCCCTCTGAAGGGGAGGCAGGTTTTTTCCTGAACCCCATTTTTCCTGTCCATGATGGTTTTTGACACATTCGGATGCTGAATTTGAGAACAGATACATTGCGGGTATTTAAAACAACAACAAAACCACAAAAAAAAACCCCAAACCCAAACTTTAAAGTTGACTTAAGCCCAGGCTAAAAATACTTTGAAATTTACTTAATGCCTGGCTGGGTGATGTTCAGCACCAAGAAATGCCTCTAACAGGGAAGATGGGGGAGGTCTCTTCCTTTAGCCAGCCATCCTTGGCGTGACTTACAAACCTCAGGGCCTCTGGAATGACCACTGTGCAAATGGGCTTTCAGAAATGAGTACCCAGCCTCCTTCTAACTGAGGCATAAAGGAAAGCAATCCCAGGAAAAGAAGCCATCGTGGGCTGCTGTGTTTATCAACAGCACTACCCGTGTCATGAGCAGAGGACAAGAGGCAGAGCCCACCTGCAGAATTAAGGCCACCACAGCCTGAGCCTGGTGCCCAGCACTGACATTCTTCCTTTCTCTGCTCTGTCTTCCACACAGCTCTGATTTGCTCCCTGAATATCAGTGGGGATGTCTCAGGATGACTTCTTGGCCCTGGATCTCTGTGACATCCAGCTCTGGCCCAAACAAACCAACGAAGGCAGAGTGAAAATGTCTTCCCTGCAACATTGTGCCTTTGGAATGGCTAGTGGAGGAGACAGGAGGAAAGTTCTTACACTGTAATTTGATGCACAAAAACAGACTAAGAAGAGTGAGGGACCTCCTGAGCCATCAGATGAGAATGTTGCTGTCACAGGTGCTCTGCCATGTGTTCCCATTCACACCTTTAATGCCACTGGAATGCTCTTCCAGACCTGCATTCCTTTGGTGCTTCAAAGCCGTCTGCTAATTTTTCCACCTCAAAAGTAGCCATGGCCCGATTTCAGAGACCCGAAACTCAAACACCACTTTGTGTCTCCTGCATCACGCACAGCATAGAAATCCCACCTCTCAAATCCACCACGTGCAAGGGCTTTAGTCTCCATTCTATTTGAGAAACTCGGGTTTGGTGCCTCAAACTGAAAAAAAAAAACCAACGTGAAGTTATGACTACGGGTCATTGTTGACAAAACTGGCAGTAGTTCTTAACATCATGTCATATAAAACAAGCTCATTTTCTTATTAGTATAATTATAAGAGTTCCATTTCCTTCCTTCCTGTTCACACCCCTTCTCTAAGCCGAAACCAAAGATTTCTGTAATTATTACTGCCAAGCCCAAACAACTCAAATGAAATCAAATCTGGCATGGAAAGCATCTTCACTCACCGTGTCTTTCAATGGCTTATTAAATATTTCACGTACAAACACTCACACACATCCCCCCCAGCATTGCCTATTTTCACATTATTTTACGAATGTCCCCCAATGCCAAAGAATGAGTAAAAGAAGCTGGAAAATTCTTTTGGATCATGAGGCTGAGGAGACTTAATCCAAGAAATGTCGATGTGGAAAGACAGGAAGATCTGTCAGATCATACTGAGGTGGCTCCTGGAGATGTCTCATAACTTAAATTCATGCTGCATGAGATCTCCTGAGGTGCTTTAACACTCAGACTGTGGTTCTTTGGGGTTTTCTCAGTTGGGGAAAGGGGGCAGCAGCCAAGCCATGGCAGTAACACAGCAGTTTTCAGGAAAGAATGCAAGTACAGACTGAAATTCAGTAAAAAAGCAACCCAACTTTGCAGAGACTGGGTGGGATTCGCCTCACCCAGGCTGGATGGCTGCAGGATACAAGTCTCCATCCCAGCTGGATGCCCTGAGCTCTCATTGTAGTGGAAGGAGAGAATTGGCCTCATGGAGCATGGAGACCATTTGGTCTGTTTTAAATATCCCCTGAGATAAGATGAATCATATCCTGCAAATCCCTGCTCTCCTCCATTGACTGCAGAGACTCCAAACATATAATTACTTGCAACATAAACATGCAGGGGGGGATTTATAACATGTATTTTATGTTTATAAAGTCCATGCTTTCCTCTGAGCTTCACTCAAGCCAATGGTGCAAAACCTGATCAATACAGCTGAGGGAGTTCAGGGGGCACCTCAGCCAAGCTGCAGATTTTATACATCTTCTTTCTTCTTTACTTAATTTACTTTATTTGTTATTGCTCTTGGTTCTCAGCATTGACTAGATCTCCATTTACTCTCATACAGGTCTGAATGTTCAGCTGTTCTTTTTAAGGCCACTGTTCTCAGACTGACTCAGGTCCTCTTTCCTCTGCTGTCACCTTGAATCAGCAAACTCCCACCCTAGTCTGGGAGTGCGGTGTCTTGCTCTTTGTTTCTGTTAAAATTCACCCCTTTCTCTCACTCAGCCCTCCTTCAAGGTCATCCAGCTCTTCCCACATCCTATTCTGATCCCCCTCTGCACCAGCAATGCAGCCCCTCCAGTCTGTGTCATCAGCAGATCTCCCGACCAGGCGCCTCGTTATTTTCTGCCAAGTTCATTAAGGAAAAATATTTAATAAGATTGGTCCCAGGACTGATTATTAAAGAGCATGATGGAGTTTCTCTGGATTTACTCACAAGTAACAGACAGCAAATGTTGGCCCCAGCTGGTATTTTGTTCAAAACAAAATAATGACTTCCATGTGTCTCCTCGCTTCCCAGCCCGAGGTGTGTGGAGCACTTGCTGGTGGTCTGTGCAGTGCTGGCTCTGTGCAGAGTGCTGGCTCCTCCAGCTTCTAAATTCTGCTAAATTAAGCAAAGCTTACACTAAATGTTTTCCTAATATTATTTTCACGTGCAAGAAACTGTGGGAGTTTCTGGTGGGACCGTATGGGATTGGAAGGGGATCTCACCTGTGAGGTGATCCCTGAGCTGGGACGCAGTTCAAGCAAAGTGGGACCTGGGGAGCTTCTTAACTGTTTGTCAATACAGAGTGTGTTATTTATGTCACAGTAGCCCCACATAGGCTAAAGCAGGAATATGATCAGAAATAGGCTGAGCCTTGCACAGAGTCCTGCTGAGAGGGATTACAAGCTGGGCTGCCAAAGGGAGGGAAATCAGGTGACAGGTGAACAAAGGAGGAGGACACACGTGAGGAGGACACATCCATCTGGTGCCTGGAGCTGCTGGAAGCTCTTGGTCAGAACTTGTAACAGCAGGGTTGGAAAACATCTGACAGAACACAAGGAGAGCCTGGAGCTGAGTTTAAGGCAAAGAACTGAGCAGATGAAGGTCTCTGTCCTTTCTGTTTCTTTGATTGTAAGGCTGTAGACTAGGAGTTGTTATAGAACCTGTCACGTTGCTTATGTGGTAAAAATAAAGGGTCTTCTTCATGGTTAGGATGACAAGTACTGACTTCAAGGGCTGAACCATCCCAACAGGCCTGTGAGGGGATTGCTCCACTCTCACAGATCTGGTCCTTAAATCTGTGGGTGCAAATGCTTCTCTTGAGCCAAATTCTCCGATGATGGTTGATCCAGTGCAGTCTGTGCCCTCCCAGCACTAGGACAGCCAGCTTTTTGTGCAATATTGATTTCTTCTGGAGTATCAAAGAGTGTTGAGCTGATGGTTACGGACTTTAAATCAGCTTTATTGCCATTGCCTCCAGCCACCACAGTGACAAGGGAAACACGCTGCTCTCCCTGCTGCTGACACACCTGGGAGCTCAGGGGAGCAAACAGAAGCCTGGGGGAAAGAAAATGGATCTTTTGCTCCGTGCCAAGCCAGTGGTGAAGGGACAAAGAAAGCAGGGAGCAGTTGCCAAAGTCTCGTGCTGTCGAGGTTTAGCAAAGTGACCAACCTCTATCAGAGCCCTTCTGCAGCTGCTGCAAGAGAGGGACAAGGAAACAAATTTGCAACGTGTGATGCTCCAAAACCAAAGCTCTGACACAAAACTGGGTGCCTGACTTCCCCACAGACCGACTGCCTGGGCAAAATTAATCTCACCCAACAGAGGGGTCCATGTGAGGGAGGAGCTCGTCACCCCAGAGCTCATCACCCCAGGCTGCCTCTGGGGTCAGTGAGGAGGAACAGAGGAAGGCAAATCCTGTCCTAGAGCTTAGAACCAGAAAGAACTTTGTGTTAACCCAGCCTGACCTTCCTGGGGACGCTGGCTGGGGACACACCACTGCCCCCAGCTCAGAGCGTGTTAAACCTGGGACAGAGCAGGAATGGGAGGAAGGAGAAGCCTTGATGGAATATCCTGGCCCTTCAGTGCCTCGTGATAACTCACTAACTCTCTGCATTGCCAATTGCATGTTAGAAGAATAAAACTCTTCCCGCTTGCAGCCTCCCCTCGGACATTTTTAATCAGCCAATTTCTCCCAGGGCTGCCCAGGCAGGCCAGAGTTCAGGCAGGATTCCCATTAGAGGTAGGAAAGACCTGTCTGAGCACTGAGTTTATCCAGCTGTGTAGTTTGCAGTGAATAATGACCACTGGGGCTTTAGCAAATTGTGGGGGCAGTGGGGTAAGGGGGGGAAGTGACAGCCATGAATCACCCCAGCCTTGCTGCCTGTGGAGACTTCTTATGGGATTTCTTATTGATGTGCATTTTCTATCTATGTTTGTGCCCATATTAACATGATTATGGCATTTTCCTGCTGGATTCCCCTGGCATGTTTTTTCCTTTATATAACAAACACATAGGCAGAGATATTTTTCTGGAGGTGGTGGTGGGGGATGACACCAGGACAGGTGTAACCCTTTTTTAGGACAAAGGGCAGGGCTGGCATCATGTGTTCATTGAAGAGCTGAGGGGTTTCTGTACTGCCCAAAGTCCCTAAAGCCTTAGGAAAACCAGGCATATATAACGTTCTCGATGTTTTTTCGTGTACAGCAGTGGTTCTTTCCTCACTCTTTGCAATTTCAGAGCTTATGTTTGTGGCCTCACTGAATCAGCCCATGAGAAACTGTAGAAAACAATGTGGAAATTGAATATAAATGAAATTGGAGGCACCTGGAAACTGGCCAGCATAAAACTGGTGGTGATCAGCCTGCATTGCCCTGGGGAGCTGAAAAATGGGAAGCAAACACTGCAAAGTGACCCAGGGAGTATTCCCCTCCAAACATTTCGTTTTCTTTTTCTGTGCTGTACTTGATAGTCTGGGAGGTATCAGTTTTAAAGCCATTTTTTGCCACGAGTTTGGCCCTTTGAAAAGTTTCAAACTGTGGCTAAATAGGTTTGTGTCCCTTCTCCTGTCGTGCTGCAGTGAGTGAATGAGGTGGTCTGTGCAGGAGTGGGGCTTTGTCCCTTTTAACCACCTGGGAGTGCTCCTGTGTCCTCTTTCCCCATTGCAGGGGCTGCTGAGGGGAAACCAGGGGGCCTGGCTGGTGCTTTGCACGTAACCCCTGCCATCCTTTAGCCCTCAGGGCACTTGTGTGGCCTGGTCACATGTTGTCCCGAAATAAAATAACCTGGAGCCTGTCTCTGCCAACCTTGCTTTGCCCTTTTTCCAACTAAGCTCTTTTTTGAGGGTCAACACCAACTTAGCTGTAAACTTTTTGATTTTTTTCGTTTTCCAGTAGGTTTCTGGACCAAAGTAAATGATTTGGGTCCTTCAGTTACCCCTCAGAGGGGCTCGTTGGTTTGTTTATTTGTCTACTAGTCTTTTCCTCCAGAAGAAAATATAAAAGGAACAGAAGAATATGTAAAAGGAAGAAATTGCTATTGGACTTGAATGGGGTGGGGACAGTCCCTCTGCAGCTCTCCTGGAGCCCCTTTAGGCAGTGGAAGGGGCTCTGAGGTCTCCCTGGAGCCTTCTCCTCTCCAGGTTGAAACTCCTGGTGTGTCAGCAGCTGCTGCTGAGGGTCCACAGTGTATCTGGGCCAGCTGAGGAGGGGGTCAGGTGGGTTCCCTGGGAGCTGGGGGATCTGGTGCACTTCATGAGGTGCTATCCTGGTGTCTGCTCTGCTCTGCATGAGGACCTGGCTGCGTGGCTATCCCTGCAGAGACCGAGGTGTGAGGTCACACGTGTCTTCCGGGTGTTTTGCTGTATGAAAAGAAAACTTGCAGTGGTGTGAGATGTTTATGAGGTGATACCTATACCTGGGAGACATGAAGAGAGGAAGAAAGCCAAAGTTCAAGTGCACTGGTAAGTAGCCTTAAAAAACTTGCCAAATGCATCTTAAAGACATTAAGTCACTGATACAATGCCCCAAATTTCTCCTGTATTTGCTGCAGGAGTCTCTAAAGTTCTGCACTGCTGTCGTTCAGTCACTTGTTAGGTTTTTTCAGGGTGGCTGTGTCACTGTTGCCACAGGGGTGTGAGGAGATCAGAACATGCAGTAGCCAAACTGCTGGAGGATCACTACAACGAGAAGCAGGGAAGGGGAAAGGTGAGGATGGAAATGCGTGTTCTGTGTCTGAAGTCAGGTAACTGGCTTCCATCTAAGAGGAAACAGGGACAAGACACGGTTATGGATCCCCAGGGAAAAAGGAAGGAAAGGCGAAGAACATCAGAGCATCACCAACAAAGGAAAGCTACTGGCTGTGAGATGAGCTAATCCTGTCTGGGGGAATTCAGCCGTGAGCAGCATCTGCTTCGGATTGAGTTTCACTTCCACCCGTGTCTTCACTGGAGAGGGTTAGAAAAGCTGTGAGAGTGTGTGTGGGAGTCAGTGCTCCAGTCCCTGGTGTCAGACAGGGGGCTCAGGGTGACAGCCCGTCCCTGCTGCCCTGCACAGGGAGGTGGGAGGGAGGTGGGAGGTGCTGCCCTGGCTGGGGAATGGCTGCAGGATGCTCTGCTCTGGGCACCTTGTGCTGGGAGCCACAACTCCTGCTGGCTCGGACAGTCCCTGCGCAGCCAGGGCCGTGTCAGGGAAACACAACTGCTCAAAGCTGGCAGCTCTGGATGGAGGCTCCCACCGTGACATGGCTGGAGCTTCAAAGGAGCTGAGGGACCAGCAGGTTTCGTTTGTTTTGGCCTCTCTGCAATGGAGGAGTAAGAACAAAGCACCCGAGAGCAATTCCAAGAACTCGGTTCGTTTTCTTTCCCTCCTGTGCCTCAGTTTCCTCCCCAGTGACAGAGGGCTGGGTTTGACTTTCCCATGGGATCCCAGGGAGGAGCTCCATGCGAGGCCTTAAGAGAGGGACACGCCACATTTTGACTCGGATTTGTGGAGCAATGGAGACCAGAGAAGTGGGAGCCATCACTGCTTCTGCTCCGCTCTGTCTGAGCAGCAAATTGTTCCCCACAGCTTCCCCTTGGCTGAGGGAGCCCGGAGCTCTCCCCACGTTGGAGAACCTGGTTGTGTGAGTGGGAGAGGGGCTGCCCCATGTCCCCTCTGCTGTCATGCTGTGTGATAAGGACAGCTGAGCTGAGAGGCTCATTGCCTTCCCCCTCGCCCTTCCCTTCTGGCGAAGAAGTTCCCTTCCACCTTGTGTTCCTGTATCCTAAAATTCCCTGGTAGCTCCATGTCCAGCACGTGAGACAAACATGTCTCAGGCTGTAGGTTGGGAGACAAGGTGGGACAGGTTCTTCTTCTTGGCCACAGCTGAGGATCCAGCTTGGGGAGCCTGCAGGCAGCACAGCAGTGTCACCATTCCCCGTGTCCCCCAGGGCTGCAGTGTCTGTCCATGGGCTGGGCACCTCTGGGCTCAGCTTTTCTGATTCCAGCCCCACTCAGGCAGCAGTGTTGAGTGTTTGGGCCCCTCTGGGGAAGGGAGGACAGCCCTGGGTGTTTGCTGCTGCTGTCACTGCCTGCAGAAAGCTCTGGGTTATCGTGGGGACAAGGCCAAGTCTCGCTCAGCTCACGAGAGGCAGAATTTGGCAGCCCCTTCCCTCGCTGCTCTCCCAGATGTTTGTCATCACCACAGAGACACCGGCCTGGTCTGGCAGCTCCTGCTCGTGGGATCAGGAAAAGTGGGGCTGGGGGCTGTAAGGTGGGAAAGGATGAGGCTCCAAAAGGCTTGGGTGGAAGTGGTTTGGGCCAGAAAGGCACTGAAACCTCCTGCATATCCATCTGGAGCCGTGTTGGACAGGGCTTGTCCCTGCCCGTGGCAGGGGTTGGAACCAGGTGACATTTAAAGGTCCTTTCCCACCCAAACCATCTGTGATTAAATGCTCTGGTCCTTCCTTGGTCAAAGGTGTGCTCACAGGGTAGGTTCATGTACACTCCTGTCCCAGATCGGTGTGTTATGGATGACCTGTTGATAGACACGAGTGGGGAGCACAGTCAATGCCAGGATGTGTTTGACCTCTCCTTTTTATTTCCTTTGCAATTTTTTCCCCCTTTTTCATAAAATTCCATTGGCAATCAGACCCACCCAGGTCAAGAGAACAGCAAAGACCAAGGTGACAGCTGCTTAAACCATCCCTCCTGTTAGTCCAGCCTAACTCCCCACACGTCCCCACACATCAGCCAGGATAAAGCCCCTGCAGCACCTTGGGGAGGTCAGTTGTGAGATGAGGAGAAGGAATGAAATCACCCCTTCACCCTTCAGGTTTTCCAAAAAAATAGCAAGAAGATAGATAGTGTGTTTTAAGGGGGGTGGGGGGTGTGTTAGGTGGCATTTTTCTAATAATTTTTCTCCTTACTGTAACAATTAAAAAGCCAGAAGAAAGATTTCTAAAAAAAAGAAACCAAACCAACCAGGCCCAAATTCACTGGTTTCAAGGTGGGTTAACAACGTGAAAAGCTCATGCCAGAACATGTGTTATTAGCAATAAAAAAGTCCTTTATTTGTCTCTCTGGGGAATTTCTTTCACACTCACTTCTAAAAAAACTATCTTTATTTGTTTCCCTTCCCTCTCTCTCTCTCTCTTCTCTCTCTCTCTCTCTCTCTCTCTCTCTCTCTCTCTCTCTCTCACAACCAGATCACTTAAATAAAACAAAGTTTTATATTCATTCCAGGCAGGGTTTCCTGCCAAAATCTGTGCCTCCTTTTTCTCCCCCCACTCATTTTCTTATATACAAACCAGTGATGAAAACACAAAAAAATCCTGAAGCCTATGAGGTGACAGATGAACGAGATGTAGAGGCAAATTATCCAAATGGTGCTCCAAAGGAATGGCTTTTACTGGCAGAAGGGAACATATTTTTGCAAAGGTTAGAGGAATTTTTCTGTTTCTGTTGGATTTTTCCAACAGGCTGGAAATTTTAGTTCCACGAGAAGACCGAGATCCTGCATTTTAGATGTTCCGGGCAATCCTTCCCCTTGATTTGTTGCTTTGTTCGTCTGGGGAGCTGAGTGACAATTAAAACCCAGGAGAGGGTGCTGAGGAGCCAGCAAGGCGTGGAGAAGGAGAAGCTGCTGTGCTTGGTGCCACTCAGGCAACAGCCCAGGTGTGGTCTGGAGGTGGGGACGGGGGGGAAAAAGGGAAGATCTGAGGGCAGAACATCTCGGACAAAGAGGAACCAGAGCTCTGCTGGAGGAGCGAAGGGCTGGAAGAGGCAACAGCAAATGTTCTTGACCCGTGCTCAGCTGACTCAGAGGGAATGTAAAACGCCCAGAGGAGCCGTGATTGCGATCTCAGAACGCGCAGAGAATTTTACTGCGGAAAACTGGAAATACTTGGAAGGGTTTGCAAGTTTGAATTCGGCGTCGTTGAGCCTCAGTAGGATTAAAGGGCAGCGCAGGCCAATGTGGGGCCTGAAAGGAAGGTGAAGATTAGCATAGGAAGAATAATTTGGAGGTCTCTGAAAAGAAGCAGAAGCAAGTTCAAAGGATAATTCAATAAACAAATAAAGAGATACGCCAGGGAAAGCACAGAAACACACGGAGGAGGAAATAGTGCCGTGCTACACAGACCACTAAGGGAAACACATTGTTTAAGAGTATTTTAGGATGAGTGAAGGCAGATGGATATGTCCTCTCAACGTGCAGGGAACCTTTGGGGATCTCCTTGCAAAGCTCTGGGGCTGCAAAGGGAAGACTGAAGGACGATACGCCTGGAGAGCCACGTGCTGGAAATGGGAAAGGTGCTGGAGAGCCAGAATGGAGAGGTGACTTGTCTGAGCTTTGCAGGGTTTTCTTTCTTGAACTTCCAAGTTTTAGGATCATCCCCAGAGTTAGTGTCAGGCAGCTGAGCAGATCCATGGGTTAAATCTCGCACTGCGAAGCCATTTCTTCATCCCATGGGTTTTTCCCAGGCCTGCAGGGAATTTCTCCAAGCCTCAGGAGTGGGATTTATCCCAACACGTTTCGGCCACATAGCAGGCAAATGTTTTGTCCTGCACAGCTAAAGAGAGACACCCACAGCAGACAGAAATAATCCCATTTAAGTTGAGCCCATTGTCCAAAAGAGAGCTGGGTGACTCCTGTGATGTTGATACCTGCCTTCTAGAGATGGCTGGAGTTATCAGAGAATTTATGCTTGTGATGCTGAAAAAAATAAGAGAAAAGGGAAATATCTTACAGAAAGAAACTTAAGCATTCGTTCTGTGTAGCCATCAAGAGATAAACTGAGTTCTGACTTGATTCCCACATAAGGTTTGTCGTAGAAGAGAATACAGGGGCTCTGCAATGGGGAAAGAGCAAAGCAAAAAAACCTACACCTAAACCTGCAGAGCACAGTACTCAACCTGGGAAATTATTTTAGTTGTTTTCAGCAAGTCTTTTACACACAAATGTAAAAGAATGTTCTACAGGGTTTCTGAAGCACAGGATGAACAAGTGTCCTGAAATTCCATCTTGCATTTAAAGACAAAACATGCCTTAGTTTCCAGGGAAAAGGAGCTTTAAATGGGAAGCAAGGAGTGATTTAAAAGATTTTCTGTCAATAGAAGTGTCCTCTGGAAGTGTCATCAATAAAAAGAGTTGTGCAATCACTCATCACTTGAACAGGAATGGGTGTCCAAGCAGCAAAAACACCAGAGGTACAAAATCAGTCTGCAGCTGGTTGATGCTCCGTAGAAACCAGAAAACAAAGGGAAATCAAGATGTGTCTTGTCCCAGAAACACCTCCTGAATCTTGTGTTGATTTCATTGCCTCCTAGGGCGGGATCATGATTTTTTGGATGGCTGTGCTGGATAGTGCTGGCAGGTGATGACACCAGAACCTTGAAACACAGGAGGAATGGGAAGGGGAAGGAAAATACATTCTGTCCTTGGATATGAAACATGGCCCTTTGCTTCAAGCCTTAGAAAACTCTGAGATATTGGTCCTTGATGTACAGGAATGATGTATCATTGGGTTTGGAAGTTAAGAGAATATATTATCTGTAAAGGTGGTGTGGATGGGGAGTGGAGAAAGGAGAGGCATCTTTGCACATGTTGAACTGCTTTGATGTGGCCCTTTCCACCCTGAGGCTTCCATTTGGGGAAGCTTCACTCTCCACCATTCCAAACAGAGCCTCACAGATCTATTTGAAAGGGCTTTGCAGATATTTTTTGGGTTAAAGCTTCACAAAATGCCCAGGGCATCTGAGGGACTCTCTGCTGGCCACTGAGGCTGTTGAGCACCCCGAACCCCAGGAGAAAGCAGGAGGAGCCCACTGCTCAGGGCCTTGGAAAAGCACACTTTTAAAGTCATTTTCCCGTGCTGGGGCTGTAAATACACACACGCACACACCCTCTCCTGAGGCCCTGCAAGGTAATCCTTTCCCCTCCTTGAAAAGGGCTGTAGGTGCTGAGCAGTTTTGGCTGCAGCCTGGGGTCAGTGGGTCAGTAAATAGCTGGCTCCCACCCAGAGAACACAAAGTGGATGTAAATGGCCATTTCTGTAGCCAAGGCAATTTTCAGCTGGGGAGAGGGAAAAGCAGTGAAGAGCAAAGTGAGGTGTAGTGTTGGCTGAAGTGGGAAATAAAGTCTCATAACTTAGATTTAGGTTTAAATCTGCCCTTCCTTCGTCAGGGATTCCTCATGACCTTTCTGAGCTGCCCCCATCACGGAAGCTTTTAAAGGGGTCTCTTAGCACTGAGCACTTTCTGTTTCTCTTTCATCCTAAAAAGCCAGCCATTATCCCAATGAAACCTCTCAACTAATTAACGTTCAGCTCTGCAAGGGGAAAGTCGATCAGGGCTGGGGCTCAGCCCCACCACTGTGTGGTTTCAGGATTGTACAATCTGATTGCCCTGCCCAAGATCTTGCATTTTGACATATTGCTTCAATACAGCACATTTTATGACACCTTTGCTGGAGGGCCAAAGGCCACATTCCTTCTATCTATCCTGCATGCAATTTTCATTCCCTTGTCTTCAATGCATTATAGAAATTTTTCTTTCTTTTTCTCTCTCCCCCCCCCACTCCCAACACCCCCAGGATATTGTGGGTTATTACCTCAATCCTTTTCAGCTGAGGAAGGTTTGAGGTAATGACCTGAAACTTCCTGGAAAAGGTCCCAAAAAGCCCCAAATGGAAACCACATGCAACATATGAGGGACCCTCATTGCGTAAGGAAACATTAGCCCAAGTGCAGAGAACGTCCATTGATCAGCCACTCGTGTCCCAGCCGGTGAGAGCAGCAGAGAACCAGGGCAGGGATTAGCTGATCTGCTCACTTAGAGCAGGAAAGGTGCGAAATACAGACTCCCTTTTAGGAAATAGCTTCCTTAGCCACCATCCCCGGAGCTGGGCTGGGGAGCTGACAGTTCTGTGGCAGCACAGACCCGGCAGGGATCCACAGACCCGGCAGGGATCCACAGACCTGGCAGGGATCCACAGACCCCGCGTGACGCCCAAGGCGGGCGGGTTACGAACCCGTGGAGCCCCACTGATGCTTGCTTGGTGCTGCAGCATCCAGGAGGAAATGCCAGAGAGCTTTTTATTGTTACCACAGGGAGAAAAGAGTTTTCTTTTTCTCTGTGCCCAGTTAAAGTAATTTCTTTTTTCATCGGTGACAAGAAAATGTGCTGCCTCCCCCTCCTGCCCCCCAGCAATCCTATAGCTCTGCAGGGACAGGCAAGCACGAGGGGATCATGATGAAGCAGCCACTCTGGCCCGCCTCCAGGAAGATATTTCAGCTCTTGTTTTCTCCATTTGAAGTGGAAGGCACTTGTGGAAGTGAAGGTGAGTTAGCACTGAGTGGCTCCGGGCCTTTGGTGCTGCAGAGCCCACTCAGCATCTGCTGTGCCTGCCCCGAGCAGTGCCCTGGGAACACGGCTCGTGCTTTTGGGGAGCACAGCTTGGTTTGACCCACGTGGTGCAATTCAGCGCAGAGCCCAGTGCTGTCCATCCTTCTTCCAAAGCAAGGACAAAATCCTGCCCCTGAAAGGTGCAAAGTGCCAAGAGCACCAAGGGTTTTTATGGGCAGTCCAGGGCAGGGGTGGGGTCCTCATGCCTGGAGGGATTTAACAGCCCTGTGGATGTGGCCCTGGGTGACATGGCTTAGTGGTGGCCTTGGCAGTGCTGGGGAATGGTTGGACTTGTTGGTCTTAGATGTTGGAAATTAATGAGAGCGGAACAACAACTCTTGAAACGTGAGGTCCAGACACTTGCCAGCTCTTGTGACTTCATTGTGCCAGTCGTGGTGTTTATGTTTTTTCTTAAAGCCCCAGTTCCAGGAGCTGAGTATCTGGACTTCCAATTCTCCCTCCCTGGGGGAAAAAAACCAAAACCCCCAGGTTTATTTAACCCTCATATATGTGTCCTGAGTGTGGTTAAATATGCCAAAAGCAAGGAGTCAGTGAAAAAGAATCCAGAGTACATGAATTGTCATGATTTCTAATTCCAATTCTCGGAATTTATGAGCCTGCTGCTTCAGATTCATCATTTTGGCATGATTGGCAGGGCTGCACTGGAATATAAGGAACAGCTGAGAGGAAGGAAAGGGGAAGGCTGGGTCTTTGACCTGGCTCTCCATGGTGGGCTGCACTGGGCAATTATTTACAGTAACTCTTCTGCTCCTCAGTATGAGATTCAAAACTGCCTTGCCTGTGACTTTGTCAAGGGTATAAATGCCAGGCTTGAACTGGAAAGGGTTTGATAACACTTTCAGGAAATTTTGGAGTATTATTCCACTTCCATTTCATTCTGTCTGTGATTTCCCCCTCTGTTTTTGTTTCTTTTTTTTGCCTCCTGCCCAGCAGAGATTTTGCAACGAGACTCTGCCCCAGGCATGGCCTTTTTGCACATTAAGAAGCACAAAAGGAGCAGAGAATAAAAGGCGACCTCATTTTTTGTTTTCACGGGTCTCCAAGAGAAGAGGTTTTGCCATCTGGGTGGAAATCTGACAAAACAGCCCAGGAGGGGTTGGGCCCATCAGCCAAGCTGAACAGCTGCAGGGAAGCTCCATGAAAACCTAGTCACTCCACTGGAATAATTTATTGTGGCTGGTTCGCAGGGATAACAACAAAAAGAGATTCAGCTCTTTTATCTCCTCTGGCAGCACGAGGTCCCACACCAGGCACTTGCAAAGGGCTGTTTTGGGGCTGTGGTGGGAGTGTCACCTGGGGTGTTGTGCAGGGGTCAGCCAGGAGGGAGGGTGGCACCTCTGTGGCTCTGTAATGTGGCATCCCAGGGCTCCACAGTCCATCCCTTCTCCACATCCTGCTGCTGGAGTCCTGTTGATGACCCTGTGATAGTCCCAGGTTGGTAACGTCCAACTAGAGGCATTTTTGGCTGGTCCTGGTCTCCTGGTGGGCACATTTCTGCCCCAGATCTCCTCCCCCTGAAAACACCTGCCAGCCCATGGCCCCTTTGCCTTTGATTCTCCATCCTGGAGGTGATGCTCAAATCACTGTGCAGGTTTTGCTGCTCCTCAGCGCTGGTTTGGTGGTTCACACCTGCAGGACAAGGTGCTGGCAATTCACAGTGAAAGTTCTTCTCATCCAGAAGGAGGGTGGGCCAAGAAAGGGGCAGTGCAAGCATATCAGGAAGAGCCTTCCCTCACAGTCCAGCTCGGGGGCCTGGAGGAATTTGCAAGTCTCTCAGAACATGGTAAGTGCCAGACTGGATTTACAGGGTACATTGGGAAAATATATCACCCTTTCCCTTCATCCATCACACCCACAATGCCACCAGGTGAGGACCCAGACTGCTGCCCTTCTTTCCATTACAGCTCCCCCCAGCCCTGCAGCACCTGAGCCCACATTCAGAGGTGTCCCAGGCTGTTCCTTGGCAGTGGAGCATCACCCACAGCATGCAGCTGGTTCTGCCTTTCCACCACAAACCTCTTTTCAGTTGCATGTGACTTAACCACACTTCAGCAGCTCACCTTGACATTTTCCTACACCTTGAGGTGATTCCACAGTGTGAAATTTTCCCAAAACCCGTCCCTTGGTTTGGGAACATTAAGTGGCTTTGCCAATGTATTTTTTTTAACTGTTTTTGGTTTGGTTTTTTTTTTTTTAATTCACAGGGTCAGATCCTCAGCTGGTGTCTGCAGGTCACAGCTGCTCTGTCCCAAGCCAGCTGCTACCTGGGCAAACTGCAGGCTGTGCAGAAAGCACTGTGGGTTTGTGGTGTGATTAATTCTCAGGGTTTGTTTTGTGAGCCAAGGCTTGCCCAGGCTGTGGCTGCAGAGAGCCCAGGTCTGTGTTGGGTGATGCAAAGCCTGAGGGCTGGGGGGCATCCCAGGGGCCAGGGTCTGCCCCAGGTCTGGCACAAACAGTGCCAGGTGTTGCTGACCCTGGAGGTTTCTGTGTGATGCCCCACCGATGTCGCAGTGCCAGGAGGTGGCTCCTCACACACAAGTGCACTTTTATTGTTAGTGCTTTGATTCACAGTTTTCATTTGAACTGTCTTGCCTTTTCTACCAGCTAACTTTCCAGTTTGCCTTGCCCAAGCAGCCTTTCCTTCTCCTTTGTTCCCCTCCATCACCCCAAATGAGATATTTCTTTCTCCGGGCTGTGCAGCCAAAAGAACCATTTATCTTCTTTTCAAATAGCCGTGTGTCATCTGTTAAAAATAATCTTGTCAAGGGCCGTGCAGGGCCTGAAGAATGTGCTAATACTGAGCAGATTTGGGTATTACAGTCCTGTATCCCGTGGCAGGGCAGGGGGTTCAGCTGCACGCTCCAGGAAGGACAAACACCAGCACTGAGGACTGGATGGCACAGGATTAACTGCAGCCCAGGGGGGTTTGTAGGGCAGGCCTGGGGCCAGGGCTGGGATGTGCTCATTGCTCCCACGGGGCAGTCACCCAGCTGAACCCTCCTCACACAGACATGGCAGGGCTGGGAGCCTCAAAAGAAATGCTGGTTCTGCTGCCCGTGGTGGGTGCTTGTCTGTCACAGCCCTCCCTCCCCAGGGCTGGGGAAATCTGGCTGCTGGGGGCACTTTGGGGGTGAGTTTGCTCAGTGCTGCTGTTCCCAGGTTCAGCTGCTCAGCTGCTCATGCTGTAGGAAGCGAATGAAGTCCCTGAGCTCTCTCCTGCAAGGACTGGCTGTCATGGCCCTTCCAGAGCCAGCCTCAAACTCCCCCCCAATCTTCTAAAGCAAAACCCACTCTGGCCAGTGCATCCTTCCCATGCTGGGCTGTAAGGTGGGACATTCCCACCCTGGCTTTGGGAGGAAGAGCTGCCTGTGGACCTCTGTGGTTCCTGTGGTCAGTGTCTCCTGCAGGAGATGCCCGTGTCCATTCTGCTCCCTCAGAACAACCAGCAGGGCCATGGGCTTTGGAGAATCCCAGGCTGGCAGCCTGATTCCAGGTCCTGGCTCTGGAGTTCATTACACTACAAGAATAAGAAAATCTATTTGGAGAAAGCAAGGTGGACAAATGTGCAGCCCCTTTTTTCTTCCTCATCCTCACATTCCCTCTAGATAAAACACCAGAACAACAGGGAGTTTGGTAGTTTTTGCCAAAAGATCACAACCATAGATACAACAAGAAAGGGGTTTAGTCCTTCTCTAATTCATATTTCTTTTCCACCAGCTACATCTACATATTCAAAAATCAGATGCCTGCTAGGGATCACAGCCCCCATCTGGCTAATATCCATTTTTAGAAAGGCATTTGGTCTTGATTTAGGGACTTCACATGATGAAGGACTCTGCACATCTTTAGATAAGCCACCCAAAGGGTTCTTTATGCTTCTTGTTAAAAAAGAAACATGTCTTATCACCCTTCTCAACTTATCTGGTCTCTGCTTCCAGTTATGGTATCTGGTAACACTGCTGAATGTTTTGCAGCCTCCACTGTCCTGCTGAGGCCACAAAGGTGTGTCTTACCTGTGCCACTGTCCTGCCTGCACCAGGGTGTCAGCTCTGGCCACTGGGCTGCAAAGCAGGTGCCAAAGTGGTGTCTCGAGGGGTGATGCCTTCTGAGCCCACCACATCCTCAGCTACATCTCACTCTGTGTGCAGGGACTGCTGTTATGTCTCCTGGAGGTTATTTTTGCTGATAAACATGTGGGACTCATGCAACCTTTTGTAGACATTCTGATAATTAGGCGGGAAAACAAAAAACCAAAACGAAACTGCAATTTAAACATAAACTATCTCACTGAAATTAGCGGGGAGTGCTGAGCCGAGGGAGGAAGCTGCACAATTTAAATATCTGCAGGCTGCAGCCAAGGGACTGAATTACCACCAACTTCAGGAGAAATGGGAAAAATGCTCTGAGTTTGGTGGGGTTTAGTTCTTTTTAGAGGAGGGGGCAAATGTTCCCATGCCTGGTCAGGGAGATAAACTCAAAAGCAGCAGAAGTGCATGTGTAGCAGGTTAACCCACCTGCTGTGGGTTCAGCACTGCAGAGGGAGGTGACAACCTCAGCAGGGAGGCTGCTGAGAGATCGCTGTGCTCCAAATGCTATCCCTGATCCCTCCAGATTCTGCCTCTCCTCCCTGGGGGCTCGTGCTACGGAGACACTCTAGGTTCCACCTGGAAACCTAAACCTGCTAAACCCCTCCTGAGGAGCCTGGCTGCCTGCAGGCCCCTTCTGCTCCAGCTGGACCTTTAACACTGGCCCTTGAGTCCCCACAGTGCCTTCCCACCCTCTCAGCCCTAACCTGCGTCAGGCACGTTTGTCCTCCCTGCAGGAGCAGTCACTGCCGTCGGGATCCCTCTGGCAGTGCAGGGAGGGCTGGAAGCAGCTCTGCTGTACATGCACAGCATCCCAGGAACCAGCCCACGCTGGACTCCACTGCAGGGAGTCTGGGTTAAAGGGAATTGGGGGTTCAGAGCCAGGCACACCACGGCGTGGTTGGGAACTCTGAACATCTTCCTACACGAACATCACAGAACAGTTTGGGTTGGTGCATTTAAAGGGACATTTAAAGGGACATTTAAAGGTCATCCTGTCCCACCCCCCTGCCACGGGCAGGGTCACCTTCCACGGGACCAGGTTGCTCCAAGTGAGAGAAATCGTTGCTGAAGTTTCCTCTGTGCTGAGAGAGACGTTTATAAATAACAAATGGGTTTGGACACACTCTGCAGAACGAGCCCTTACGTCTCTTCTGTCAGCTCTCACCTGTTGTTATTTCCAGTGTTTCCTCTTCCCCACGCCAGGCAGGGCTTTGCACCGAGGTGATATAGTTGCTTTTGTTCAAGAACCAGACAAGTTCCCCCATCTTGTAAGCAGGACTTCGCCGTAAACGACCAAACATCTGTTAAATTGAGCTGCACTTGGTGAGAGGGTGGTTGCGGTTTTGTTGGGGTTTTTTTGTTTTTTCTTTTTCTTTTAAAGGGAAAAAAACCACACCCAAAAACGGAGTGTGTGACCAGCAGGATACACTTGGGGGAAGGCAGGGAAGTGGCTGGGTGATTGTCGTGGTTTAACCCCAGCCAGCACGCTTAAGTCCTGCTTGGCAATAACAAAAACATCCCGGTGTTATCAACACTGTTTCCAGCACAAATCCCAAATACAGCCCCACAAGAGCTACTATGAAGGAAATTAGCTCTGTCCCAGGCAAGGCCAGCACAGTGATTTACAATTTGTACCCCACTGCAGTGGAGTGTGTGACACAGAGAGCAGGGGGGGAAAAGCTGAACTGATCCCTTCTTCTGCTGGGCTGGGCTTTGCTCCAGGGGAAAACATCCTCAGCTCAGCCCAGCTCTTTACAGCACAGACAAGAGTTATTAGAAAGAGATGTTTTTCAGGACGGGTCAATGAGTGCTAATGGATGTAATATTCTTCTGATGGTTCTGGGTTTTTCAGCCACAAAGTCCCCACAGCCCCCGGTCAGGTTCTTAGCTGGTGAAACCCAAGACAGCCCTCAGGATTACAGCACAACTTTGCACCAGCTGAAAAATTGCTCACCCCTGAATGCTTAAAAAGAGCAATTCTGAAACAGAAATATGTATGTGTAGAAATGTGCATGCATAATTAACTCTTTGCAGTCCAGTCCCACGGAAGTCAATAACAGAGCTGCTGATTTCGTGGGCAGTCCAGCAGACCCTGCTGCCTCTGCTTTAATCCTACTCCCAGAAAATTGTCTCACAGTTTTGCCAAGTAAATCTCTGTCAGGTCTTTCCCAGGCTCCTGGTGCATCATCAAGCAGTGCCACTGCAATCCAGTGACGAGCTTGTGCTGCAAAAAACTGTAAAAACTTTGTCCTACAAAAAAAAAAACCAAAAACAAAGCAAAAACCCAAATAAATCTTTCTCACCTCAAAAAGCTGACAGTCCCCTAACCCTGCTTTAGGCAGAAGGAACCTGGTTGGTACTGTTTGACTCTCACCTCCTGGAAAGAAGGAGACAGGGAGCTGTGTTAGCTTGGACCTTGTTGCTTGTCCAAGTTTTTTGCTTTCACTGTGCAGAGGAAAAGTCCCCGTGGGCAGAAGGAGCCACCCAGCCCCCAGGCTCTGGCAGCAAATTGTGAGAGGGAGGCCCTAAATGCAATGAGAACTGATGGGAACCCTCTGCTGAAGTTCCCCCGTGACAGAGGCTGTGCCTGCTCCCCAGAGCAGCCTGATGGGATATCCCACAGGCAGCCTTGTCCAGCCAGGAACAGATCTGAGGGCAGCTAATAAACTTATCTGCATCAGATTAAATTGCCAATCCTACCCTGTCCCTGCTCCCTGCCCTCTCTCCCTCCCCAGATCAGTTACACACTTCCAGCCAAATAAAGATAAATGCACGACAGAGTTCATTGGAGTGATTGAAAATCAAGATGGAACAGCATATTTTTCATCAATGTTATCCCAGGAAATAAAGATAAATTCCCCCACTTCATATTTTAACGTAGCTTATCATAATCACTGGTAATGGCAACCAAATGTTTTTCATTTGCTGGATTTTGAAGGGGGCTGGGGGAACAGTTTCCTGGTTGGAGGCTCATGGAGTCTAATTTTAAATCAGTGTCAGGGGTCACTTCCACTTTGTGTTGCATTTCTGATGAGGGGTTTGTGCTGCAATACCTGGCTGGCTGAATGACTGCAGGGAAGAGCAGGGCTGGGGGAGTCCATGGGGTGTGAGGGGGAAGGAGTCTGGGCCACTGGGCTGGGATCCATCCCCAGCCAAATGCAAACCTTCCTCCAAAGTGGCTCTTGACAAGGAATTTTTCCAGAGAGAAGTGAGGGTTCCAGGGGGACAGGGGGCTTCTCAGATCCCATGTTCTGTCCTTGAAGTGTCTTTCCAGCCCCTCTGAACTCCGTGGAGTTCAGGTTTTGTTTGTTGGTTTGTTTCTGAGAACACCCAAAAGTGTCCTCCCAGACTTTCCAGAGGCTTGCTAATTGATCCCCAAGGATCTCTTGTGCTGTTCTTCTGCTCTCCCCTCCCTTGTTTGCTGGTTCCCTGAGGCTCCTGGTAGGATGCTCATCAGTGAAAGAAAAGGTGGAGAGAGAAAACCTTCACTACCCCAAGGGATTTAAACTTCCTTAATGCTGTTTTATGGTTCAGCAAAGGCCACACGTGGCAATATTGGAGCCCTGACTCCTTAATAAGTGAACAGCACCTCCAGCTTCTCATCCAAAAGTGAGAACCTCTGCCTGGGAGACGCATGGAATAATCACTGGATGTAAACTCAGTGAGGAGGTGGGAGAAGAAGGTCACAGAGGTGGTGGGGAGGGTGTGCAGGAACACCCCTCCAGGTCTGGCATCAACTGGGTGCATCAAAAGGGGAAGTAGAACACAAAGGGATGTCTCTGTAAAGCAGGGAGGTGGGACACAGACCTCAGAGGACTGATACAAATTCTGTAGGGTTTGGTTGTTTCGGGTTTTTTTGTCAGAAGTCTGTTTCTTCAGAGAGAGTCTTCTCCATTAGAGCTCATGGGACTTCTGCTGTTGACTCTAAGGGAAACTCTTTCAGACTTGTCGTCCTACAACCTGGGAAATGGTTTACTCATCAGTTCTTTTGTTTCCCCCTCCTTCTGTAAAAAAAACCAAACCAAAACATAACAAAAAGCAAACCAAAACAAAAACACCAACAACAAAAATTATCAGAGGAGATGGTGAGAGCAGACTCCAACCCATAGATTTTAGTGGTTTCTAATTTAATCATAATATCAATAAAAAGGGGCTTTAGAGCAGAATATCTCTGAATTGCAACCACATCTGGCACGTTTGTGTCCTGGTATGGATTGGCAGCCAGACCCCAACGGGACAGGAAAGGTCAGGGCTGGCCATGGGAGGGCAGCTCCTTCCCGAGCCCTGAGCAGGGAATGTTGAAAGGTAACATCAGCCAGCGATGGGCTGCCACTGCCTCACCCTCTGGCAAAACACACAGAGTGGGAAAGGAAGGAGAGAGGAGAATAATTAAATCTCAGGAATGCAGCTGGAGGGCCACGGGGGAGCCCGAGGGGTTCAAGGAAAATTTAAGCATGAGACCTCGTGTTTTCAAGGCTTGTGTTCTGAAGTGTTTCAGGAAGCTGGGTAACAAGAGGGAAAGGAACACATTTCTGGGGAACCTGCTGCACAGAGGAAGTCAGAGGTAAGCTGGGCTCCTGGTGCCCACCTGCCTGGGCTCCTGTCTGGTCCATCATGCACCCTGTCCATGGATGGGAATGTGGAAAAGACAGGGATGCACAGAGGTCACACTTCAGGATTACAGAGCAAGTGTTGAGCCCATTCCTGCACCCCTGCTCTGGAAGTGCCCCTGAGCTCTCTGCTTTCATTGTGGCCTCAGAGGGAACACCAGGATAAACCCGGGATAAATCTCCTCTGATCAGCGGAGTGATTTCAGACCTAAACCACTGCAAAAGTACAGCTGCAAGAGCTACAGGGCTCCAGTGAAACACCCTTCACGAGGCAGAGAGGTTTCCTGGGCAGGATCATCCCTGCACACACTTAGGGCAGGATAGAAGAGGTTTGGCCTTGCACTGGCGTGGACTAGGAATATGTATGGTGAGAAGGGAAGGTGGAAAGGAAAAGCAGAGAGTGGGAGCATCCTCACCTGCCCCGGGACATTTGGGGCACCGAGAACCAGCAAAGAAAAGGGACACAGTCTGTGTAAAGCCTCAAAGAACAAGACCTGAGCTTTGTATCTCTCCAAAAGACAATACTGCAGTGTCCCTGGGAGATGAGGTCAGCGCCTCAGGTGGATTTAGTCCAGGGAAAAACGCTCCCTGTTGCAACTCTATTGCAAATTTCTGACAAGCAAACAAGCCTGATGGAGCCTCCTGAGTTCAGAGTAGGCAGCACCAGAAAAATGTGAACCATCAAACCCCCTCACAGCTACGGACAACAAACAAAGTCTTCCCCCCCCCAGCCTTGCACTCGCTGGGTTACATTTACTGCCGACCTCACTGTGCCAGGTGGGCTCTGCAACAGGACTGAAAATGTGCATGAAATAAGAACAAATCCACAAATCTTAAAGAGGGGCCGGATAATGTCTCTGTATCTTGTTAAGCAGCAGATTTATGGACAGTGCTCCTTGCCCCATGCCCAGATCCTGCTGCTGCAGCACTGCCAAGGGCTCCGAGGGCCCGGGTGGGAGCAGGCTCTCCACAGGGGATGGGACCTCTCAGATATTTATTGGCCAGACTGGCATGGCCCAGTCCACAGAGGCATTTCTGTGTCTAACTTCTTGTTTGGGCACCTGATTTCTGACTCATTTCAGCAGTGAATTAAGCCCTGACACAGAACATGGGAGCTGCTGACCCCGCAGGCAGGGAGGGGTTTGTGGTGGGGCAGAGAGCAGGCACCTCTGTGGCTCTTTGTGCCCAGGGTTTGATTGGCAGTGTCCCCGTGTGCTCCAGTGCTGAAATGATGAGCCCAGAACAGCTCTGCAGGCAGGCAGGGGCGGGTGGTGCTGAGGAGGAACCACAGCACACCCCACTCTGCTCCTGTCCCCTTTCTCCAGCCCTGTGCCAGGGTCCATGTGCTGCTGCACCCCCAGGCAGAAGGAGCTGTTAATAAGCACTGGGAGGGTGAGCTTGCCCTTTCCAGTGTGGTGCTCCTGGTGTTGGCTGTCTCGGTGCATCCCCTCCCACACTCCACAGAAATCCAGGGGTTGTTGTGGGTCTGAGCTCGCTGCTGCCCTCCCTGAGCTGGGCATCAGAGCAACCCCCTGGAAGGACAGTGAGCCTCTTTCCAACCTCCCTCATCCCAGGGTCACAGCTTTGTAATGGCCTTAGGCCAAGCTCTCAGCAGCAGGAGGTTTGTGATCACTGCTGACTTAGACCGTATTCAGCTCTGGCAAAGATGCAGCGATGTAAAATGATGCAAACAAAGAACTGAGTACGAAAAGCAGTCTGGCTGTATGGTGTCCTCATCTGCAACAAAACACCCTGTAATGCAAAACTTGGTGTGTGTAAAAATGGCTCAGAGTCACTGATACCCACCGAACTGCACCTCTTCTGAGGCAGTTGTACTTCATATTTCTGCTATCCAGCACCCAAACCCTCACGTGCTGCAACCAAACACCACATTTTTCACCTTCCTTTCTGCAGCAAGGCTCAGGATGTGTCCTCCTTCTGTGGACAAGGGGGTAAGGGGATACCCAAAGAGCAGAAGGAATGCGTCCTGGAGAGCAACCTGCAATTGTTATTATCCCAACAGCTCCACACCACCTAAAGAAAGCAGGGCATGGAGAGAGGAACCTGCAGGGGCTCCAGCCAGGCCAAGCAGGGGGAGTATTTTATTCCCTCCCCAGCCTCCACAGCACATACACCAAATTTACAGGGAGCCTCCCAGCCAGGCTTTGGGAGAGCCAGGAGGGCACTCCTGGGACAAACTCCTGAGACTCTGCTTTGGGCACACTCGTGTGAAGAGAGACACGAGTTCACCAAGCTGGAAAGGAGAAGTGAACAAGTGGGTTTGTGGGTGGAGAGATTTTGTTTGGAAGAGGAGGAATGGGAGGAATGTCAGGGAGATGAGGAGCTGGACACTACTAGGGAAGGATCCCAAAATCCTTTGGATTTGAAGTCAATGTGGAAGATTCTTCCTATCCCTTCTGAGGGTGCTGGGTTTAATGGCTGGGTGTTGGGTTATGGTCTTAAGCAGAGGACAGCGCAGACTCTGCCCTGTTTTCTGGGCATCTGGGAGACCATGAGCAGAAGATGGTTGTGCCCATCTCCAGAGGAAAGCAGGAGGGAATCTTGCACTGCTTCCCAGACACTGCCACCCTCATGTTGCATGTGATACAAAAGACACCATATAAAGCAGAATTTTTGTAGGGTCAACTGAAGAAACCTCAGCAATGGACCTTCTGGGGTCTGGCTGGGACTGGCCATCACCACCAGACCCTGGGGAGGTCACACGTGGGACAGCTCCATCCCTCCCTCAGCTCTGGTGCTGAGTGATTAGTCCTTGAGGCAGAGAACTAACTCAGTCCTCATGCCAGAGCAGACCCTGTTTCAGGGAGTAGGAAGACACACCAGTGACGATGATTACCTTTGAATCCTGGGCTATAATTTTTGGATGCTGAGCCCAGAGCAGCTGACCTGTCATTCTGCAGCAAGACCTTGAGCCAGGGCCACAGAGGTCAGAGAAAATAAGAGAGCAAGAGAGCAGTAAATGATTCATTCTTTCAGTCCCTCAATCCTCAGGAGCAATAGCTATCTCAATCTGCTGCATGGAGCCTGATGATGAATGGTTTTATTACCAATGATAATTTAAACCATGTGCAGAGTTTACCATGTTTGTCTCCTTGCCCTCAGCTCTGGGAGTTCTGCTTTAGGGATACTTTCCCCATTCCCCTCCAGTGTTGGGATGGGTGATGCAGCACAACATGACAGAGGCCTTTCCTTGTCCCCTTTCCAAGCAGCTCTCACTGATTTGGGGTACATTTCTCTCCTCTTAATCCTACTCTTTTTTTTTCTTTTCTCCCTCTCTTGCTTCTTAAGGAACTGCCAAACATCTTAAACACATTTAAAAATCCATGTTCTCCACTGCAATCCATTATGTGAGGTTCCCAGGTGGGCTCCATCATCGGAGATGATGCAGGGTGTGCACAGAGGGCCCCCAGGATGGGCTGGGAGCAGAACCAGGGCACAGAGCACATCCTGGGGGTGTCCACCCTGCCTGGACAGGGGGAATGGGCTGTGCCAGGTGAGGAGCACCAGCAAGATCCAGAGCAGTGATGCAGTTCCACGGGGTCACAGGTGGGGAGGTGGGAGGTGGGGGGAGCACAGAGGTCCCTCCAAAAGGGCTCCAGTGGTGCTGTCCTTGCTGATGGTTTTCAGCTGTTTGGGTGCATGTGCAGAGCTCTGCTTTATTGAAAAGCATTCACGTTGCAGATAGGAGCAGCCTGAAACCCGAACCCTCACACACCTTGGAGGGGGTCGGATTCAGAGCTGGATGGTCTCACACATCCAGGGGCTGGGAACACAGAGAGGTGTCGTGTCAGGAGGTCAGTGCTGAGGATTCATGAAGAAAAGTGGTGCTGCTCTTGTTACCATCGCTCAGCTGAAGCAGGGGGGCTGTCCCCTGGCTGGGCTGAGCAGCAGCACGTGTTTCTGGGGCAAATGCACACCTCCAAGTGTACAGGATGTGTTCTGAGCATGGCCTCATGCTAAGCTGCAGTACACAGCGTGCTGTGCCTCTGAAGTGACTCCCAACTGTGGCTGTGTCCAGCAATGACTCCCACAGAAACTGCCACCTCTTTGCCAGGGAATGTAATTCTGATAGCAAGAAGTCACGTTTTGCCCAAACAGATGGTCCTATGGACAAAATTCAGAAGACCAACCATAACAGCTGAAAAGCAAGAAGTTCAGTGAAGGCCAATGACTGGCTGGAGGAGGAGGGCGTCCTAAGTGGAATGACAGAAGTCAAAGGCAGGAGGGTAATGGGGCTGAGAAGTGGAGAAGACAGGAGGCAAAGCTCCTTTGGTGAATTCTTGGGTAAAGAGCAGAACAAACCTTCACAACCATCCCCAGCTGTCCAAATCTCTAAGTCTACCAGGTACCAACAAGATGCAAAAAAAAAAAAAAAAAAAAAAAAAAGCCATGGGGAAAAAAAAAGCCAGAGAGATGTTACTTAGCTGGAAACACAGAGATGAGCCAGTTGCAAGGGACAGAGGGCTCAGACAGAAGTGCAGCTGAGTCCCAACACCCGGATTTTTGGGAACAGATGTGCTCTCAGGAACAGCAGAAAGCCAGAGGTGCCTCACACTGGCGAAACACGATCAAGGAGATTTGAGGTCTGGTGAGCAGATGTTGTTATAGAGGCGAGGAAATGCTGGCCAAGCAACAAACAGAGACAAGGCAAATATACAGGATCCCCAGGAGACTTTGGAACAAACCAGGAAAGGACCTTTTCATCACAAACCACACAAACTACCTCATCGCTGCAGACAAGTGCTCGGGCCGAGGGGAGGTGGATGAGCTGCCAGATGAAATGCAATAAAGCAAAGCAGCATTTCAGCAGGCACCTTGTTGGACTCGCAGGAACTCTGCATGATTTACCCGAGGAGAGAAGCCCCGTCCCGACACGTCGCGCTCCAACCGTGACCGAACGGCAGAGCTGAACCAGCACTTTTATTTGCTCAGACTCTTGTGAGGGAGGCAGAGACAGGGCCTGGTGAGTCATTCTCTGGGGCAGAAATACTCTCATTGAAGAGCAGCGTGACTCGGTTCAAGCGTCAGAGTCCAAATACTTGCACAGCATGAAAGAACCAAAGCGAGTGGAAAAAAATACAGGCCGAGAAGGACGGCGGCCAAGCCCGGAGCTTACCTTTCCCACAGGCCAGAGACCTTGTAGAATACCTTCCTGGGGTCTCTTCCAGGACCAGACTATTTTCTTGGAACAAAATATGAATGTGTAAGAGGCTTCCATATAGTGAGATGTAAGAGGCATGTGAGAGAGCAGCTCTTTGAAGCCCCGGGTGCTCCTGCCCGCTGCGCGCGCGAGCTGCAGGCGCAGATGTGAGAGATTACAGACCCACCGGGGCTCGGCCGCGGGGACACGGGGGAAGACGGGCCGTGAGCCCGCAGCAGATCCAGAAATACATGCAGAACACCACATCCCCCCCAAAAGACATACATTCTGTAGAGTTTCCTGTTCTGAAAGCGAAGGTCAGCCCCAGTTCACTCTGAGACGTTCACGAGAGTTTGAAAACAGTCGAGGTCTTTGCATCGAGGGGTGAGATCTCTGGTCCAGCCCGTTGCTGGACCTTTTCTCTGTCTTTTCTTACCCTGTGAGCGAGCCCTACATCACCTGTACATTCCATAGCTAAGCTGCAGACAAGGCAGAGACAGAGAAACCTCTCTGAACTTGACATTTGGTCGTGTAAACTCTTCAAAAGCCATGAGTATTCGGCCGATCTTCCTCCAAAAGGTGTTGCTGTGAAACGGTGCTAAACAATGCACAGCATAAACAGAGACATTAAAGGGAGCGTGGGGGACGTGTGAAATATTGCTATCACCTATTTGTATTTTCAGTTTTCCTCTTCGAAGAGAAACAACCCCAAAAGCCCACGGAAAAGGGGAATTTGCCAAAGGCAGCATCTGCCTGGGGGGAGGTAACTTGATAGGCTGCTGATACTTAAAGCAGTTTTGGGAATGGAGGGACCCCTAATCGTGGGAAATGGTCAAACAGGGGAGGACTGCGGTGGAAAAGGTGGAAAAGGTGGAAAAGGAAAGGATTAGGTCTGAGTATTGAAAGCCCCTGTTTATGCTTGAGCTCTGGCATCTGGATTTGCTGGAGGGTGAGTGAAGAGGGTTATGGGACAGAAGAAGAGGAAAAATGTGTGGGCTGGGAGCAATTTCTTGCTGGTGCTTTAAGATTGAGGAGATTTGACAGGTTCCTGCCCTGAATCTCCTTATGCCAAGTGGAGGATTTTTGGAAGCCGGTGTAGAAAAACAGCTCAACTCTCTGTCTGGTTTTTGTATCCTAGGAAATGCATCTGTCTGCCTGCCTGGCACTCGTGGCCTTTACATCTAAACAGCATCTTCTAATTCAATGGGAGGACAGGATGCACCAGGAAAGAGGTCACCTGCCAGGCACTGAAAACTGCATGGCATTGAAAAAAAACCCCTCTTTCCCTTCCAGTCTGTCACAATGATGGACCAGAAAGGGTCTGGCTGCATGTGTTTAGTGGTAATGGGACATGAAGCACATTTGGGTCTCACCTGTCGGGAAATTCAGCTCCAAGTTTCCCTTCAGGATGTCTCATTTTCACCCAAAGCCTGCAGGGTGAGGGGACCTGAAGAAAATCCTACTGTGACTGGGTGTGAGGGGCTCCAAGAGAGAGAGACTTTGGACAAGGGCCTGGAGTGACAAGGCAGAGGGTAAAGGCTGAGGACGTTCTGCTGACATGACTCTCTTCACTTGAATGCTCACGTGGGGCTCTGTGGCCCCTCTCCCTTCATTCCCAAAAAAGTCCCTGCTCATCCATGGCTGTTGATGTGACCATATTAGGCCCAGTGGTCAGGCTGGGGCTGGCAGTGACACAGCTGAGTGATGACACCCTGTCTGCTGTGACAAAAACTCCTTCCCTCATTCCAGATAATGATAATGGGGGGAGATATTTATGAATAAGCAAATTTCCAGAGGACAAGAAGCCATGAAGTCAGCAGCTCTCTGGGGACACAGGATTTCATGCTGAGTGGGATCCATCCCAGGACTGTTGGATTGGTGTAAATGGAGCAGTTTCTGGTTTGAGTGCCTGGAGATGTGCATGCCTGTCAAATACTAATAGCTGTAAGTAAGTGATGACCCCTGTGTGACTTGGGTAAGCCTTGTCCAAACCCTTACATGTTTCAGAATCATTCAAGCCTTGATCTGACATCCACTAATTGGAATAGTCTTTCTGGCAGACTAAATATTTGCAGATTCCCTTTCCCTGGTGGTGCAGGCGAGCGCTGGAGTCTCAGCTCTGACATCCTCCTGGCACTGTGTCCTGGGTACCATCCCCAGGGAGGGGGAGACTGGCCTTGGACATTCTCTGGATTCGATTAGCATCACATCTCCTGGCCCCCATCCCAGTCCTGCTCTCTGCTCTTTCTTTTTTCCCCATTATCCTTAAATTTTTTTTCAAATAAAAGGAATATTTTTTATCAGCATCAGATTTTGAGGGAGGCTGAGTGCATCAGGAGTCACTTAAAAGATTCAAGGCAGTTGCTGAGCTTGTTGACTTTTTTCAGGGCTACTTCTTTTCCCAGAGGGAGGATTTTGTGGCAAAGCCCCGGGGTGAGGGAGCTGCCAGCCACAGCTTTGGGTTGAGGTGGTCAGCTCCATGGGAAGGTGCTACTGGAATGACAGAGATGTGGTGAGACTCAAAATAATTGCTTAATTCCCCATTTTGCTATAGCCTGCCTTTATAGCTTTTGCTGCCTCAGCTCCCTGGATGATGAGCGGAGTTAATCAATCCTTTTTTCCACCCTTTCATCTGCACTTCTTACTGCATGTCTGCAAGCTTTCCCCTACATAATAGTATAGGAAAGGCTGCACTGGGTTAGCCTCTCTGAGGGAAGCTGCAGGAACTCATGGCAAGAAGTGATCAAACCTGAATACAGCAAGAACTGTTTTGGTGTTGCCCTCATTTTGTTCCAGGACCTTAAAAGACATTTATTCTCCATCCTCCTTCCATTGCTGGCATTTTTTATTGAGGCAGTGGACTCACCATCTGAGGAAATGTCAGTGGCACATGGTGTGACTTTGGGTGTCCTGTGCAGAGCCGGGGTTTGACTTTGATGATCCTTATGGGTCCCTTCCACCTCAGGGTATTCCATGCTGTAAGGAGTGTCATGGAGAATCCCAAAGGCCCCTTCACAGCAGCACCAGGTGGGGCACTTGCTCTGTGCCCCTCTCAAGCCTCACACAAGGCACAGTTTGTTCCACATCTCTTTTCCACCACTGCAACATTTTTCAAAAGCGCCTGAACTGTTTCACGGGTTGCTGGGGGCAAAATACAAATGCCCAGTATCACTGACAGTCCCAGAAACCACGTGAGGTGGCTTCATTTCCACTTCCCTGTCAGCCCGGGGAGTGCAAGAGTGCTTCTGGCTGTTCTTTATTGGGAGCTGTTGGGAGTGGCAGAACCCACCAAACTCCTGATCTGAACTCCAGCACAGCACAGAACAGGCACTTTCACCTCAAAACTGGACTGGGCCCAGTGACCTGGATTTGTTTAAAGGATCTTTTCCTGAAGGCACCCTAATGATTGGCCAACACTTCAACCATTCCTTGATAGATTGCCCCAGGCTGTCAACCTCCCCCTCCACTTTACAGGGCTCACTTGCTCATAACCAATGCTTTTTTGGCTTCAGCTCCCGGCTCTTGGCTCTTGCTATTTTTTTTTTTTCTTTGAGTAGAGCCCTTTATTATCCCCTTGTGCTAAGCTAATATGATTGTAGCTCTTGCTGGAAGTGTGGCAGCGGGTTTCTCCTCTGAAGCCGTGACAGCTCTTACCCCATCTCTCCGATCAATTAAGAGAGTTCTCGTAACCAGCGAAACGGGGGAGGCTTGGACAAGCCCGGCCCAGGATTTGGCAGGAGGGATGTCCTCTGTTCCCAAAGCTGTCACCCAGCAGTGAACTCACAGGCAGGTTTCTTTCTCACGAGTCAATAGTGCAAATTCAGGATCCCTACTCAGGAACTGATTTCGACATGTACCTAAGGAGGGCTCTAAGTGTTTTACCAACACAATGGGTACTTCAGCGAGTCATCAAGTGCTCTCTTCTGAAGGCAGTAGGGCTGAGGCAAAGTTAAATCCCTGCTGTGTCAGTGTAATGCTGCCCCGAGAGCACTGCCGTGGGAGGAGAACACAGCCCTGCTGCTTCTCTGCTCTGGGGTCATGAAATCACGAACTGGTTTGGGTTGGAAGGGACCCTAAAGACCATCTCGTTCCACCCCCTGCCATGGGCAGGGACACCTGCCACTATCCCAGGTTCCTCCAAGCCCCGTCCAACCTGGCCTTGGACACTTCCAGGGATGGGGCAGCCACAGCTTCCCTGGGCAACCTGTGCCAGGGCCTCCCCACCCTCATAGTGAGGAATTTCTTCCCAATATCCCATCTAAGGCTGCCCTCTTTCAGTTTGAAGCCATTCCCCTTGTCCTGTCACTAAATACCCTTCTACAGTAGTCCCTCCCGACTCTCCTGTGGGTCCTCTTTGGATCCCAATCCATCAGATCACTCTGTGCTCCAATGCCACCCCAGACAGCCTGGCAGTTCTGTCTGTGCTCATGCGGGGTGGGAGATGTTTCCCACGGGGTTTCTGAGCGCTGGGAGCCCCCTGGTTCCACCTCACAGACCGCCTGGCACTCCTGTCCTGGGGACACTCGTGCTCCCCTTTTCACCACCCCCCCTCTCAGCCGCCCCTCCAGCGTCCTCCAAAGCCTGCTGAAGTAAAAACAGTTTTTTTGTCAACTCCGACAGCCTTCAGCTCAGGCTCCCAGCGTGTGCCTGCTGCTCTCCCTTCCAACCACAGCTCAGACACTGTGTCTGGCAGCTCCTGGCACCCCCAGCCTCAGCTCTGAGCCACGGCCAAGGGCTTCACACCCTGCTCGGGGGCCCCACGTGTGCCTCCATCCCCAGTGCCAGCCCTCGCACCCTGTCCGTGTGCAGCCGTGGCCCCGGGCAGGGCAGGGACGTGGCTGTGCTGGGCAGGGCGTGGCTGTGCTGGGCAGGGCTGGAGCTGCACAGGGTGGACAGGGTGTCTGGGGGCCCTCCTGCAGCACACACAGGCACACACGAGCCCTGTGCACCTCCCGGCGCTGCTGCAACGACCCCAACATAAAGAAGGTGGGAACCCCTGCTCTGCTCTGCAGGGACAGGATTCCTGGATTAACAAGTCACCAACACCCAGTTCACCTCCCTGTCCTCAGCAGAAAGCATAACGGTTCCCCCTCTGCCTCTAACAAAAGCAATAAAAAGAAAAAATTAAAATAGAAAATTCCTGAACAATGGGGTTTTTCCCCCCCTCCATTGTATTTTTTTTTCTTTTGCTGCTAGCATCAGTAAGTGGGGGTACTTCCCTGCTCTTAAAATTAAAACAATCCAGACAAACAATATGTCGAGCTCTGTCCTGCTTCCTGCTGCAATTATTCCTCGTGTTTGGCCTCAGATCAGAGGCAGCAGCAATCTCTATAAATACGACAGTGGAGCAGAGCTATTTCCAACAGAAACGCCTCCCGAATCATGTCAGGAATTTATGAGGCTGAGAACGGGCCAAGACTGAAATATGTTCTGGATCAAATGGCATTGCATAGGTGGCTCTGATCAGCTTGGCAGTGCTGGGATGAAGGAGGAATCCTCCAGATGGAGGAGTGGAGGGATATTTATTGATTTAAAAAAATAATAAATTAAAGCTGAGAGTGACATGAAAAGGCATTGGTATTTTAAAACTCAGGCTCTGCCAGGCAGAGCCAGCAAGGAAAAAGCTTTAACAAGTCTAGACTCCTCTGTGTGTGTGTGTGTGTGTGCACTACTCTTAATGCTACATCCCCCTGGACCACTTTGTGCCTGGTACACAGGAGGAAGCAGTCCCCACACTCCTACCTTTCCCCCTCTCAATCCCACTGTCCTGGGGGTAAGCTTGCAGATTTGGGGCCCCTTCTCACTGCAAACCATTTGGAGAAGGTGTCATCCCGTGGGTTTTTGTTCAGTGTCCGCCCCCCATCATGTAAAGGAAAATAATTTGCCCATCTGAGAGCGCATGAGGTTGGACAGAGCTCTCCTCAGAGCCACATCAGCCTCCTAAACCCCAAAAACCGAGAGGAGGGAGGGAGGCAGAGCCATGGGGAGAGGGGCTGGCCTGGGCTCAATACTCCCAGCTCGGAAGGTGCAGCACTGAGAACCTGAAAGCTGAGAGTTGCAAAAGAAGCACCAACATCTATTTTCTTTTACTGCACTTGCAGACACTCGGTGTTAGATCTTTTCACCCCTTTTTCCTGAACCATGAGATAACCAGTGCTGCAGGTCCCAGCTCTCACTTGTGCACCCGTTCAGACAGACCAAGGCTTGCTGTAATAAATAAATTGAACATAAAGCAACTTAGAACATAAGAGAGCCTTAGATCAGGATTTTCCAGGGGTGAACTCTTGGTTCATGCCTTAATAGGGGTTTTGGGTAGGAACAACTGTGTCATGATGTGATGGGTTTGGCTGATTGAGTTCACTTTCTTAATAGTAATTAGCACAAGCTATGCTTTGGATTTGTGCTGAAAACACACAAGATGAGGTATCAGGGGAGCATGGAGAACATTTTTGTGCATATGCCAGTGTTTAGAAGCAATGCCTGCCCTTATCATTCATGTGCCAGCTCAGGGATGGGGTATAAACTCTGTTTTTCACTGATAATATATGTGATGAGGGGAGCTTGAAGGGAAAAAGAATTTAAGAGTAAATGAAGATATCCTCCAGAGCCACTGGGAAGGGCCTGTCTACTGCTGAAGTGAGCATGGCTTGGAGCTGCCACGTTTAACAGAGGGAGAGAAGCAGCAAAAAAAGAGAATATTGGTTAAAGTGTCCCTTGTCTTAAGGCTAAAATCTCCTGCAGCTTCAGCAGGAGTTCCTGGGGACAAAATGTGGGTCTGGTATATTTGCATAAATAAATAAATCTGTACCTTAGGCTCTCTTATGTCAGAAGGTAGGATGGTATTGCAAAGGCTCTTTTTTTTTCTTTTCCTTTTGAAGTATCTTGTCAAAGCTTGGTCTCTGCCAGCAGCTGGGTAGGACACTCCCTGTGTGCACGGGGTCCAGTGGAGCCTTTCTTTGGTCATTACCTTTGTAAGGACAAGGTTCTGGGTAGACACGACTCCTTAAAGCGACTTCCCCAGCTTGTGAAGATTTAATTTCGTTCCTAGGAGGCAGATGAAGTCAATTTAAGGGCGAGATGTTGCCCCTCCTCACACCTCCAGAGCCCAGGGGCCGTGCTGGGTGCTCGAGTCCTCTCCAGCCCCTTTGCACATGAGCTGCAAATATTTAAACTTCTTGGCTCCCCCTCACCATGTGTAACTTAAACCCTCCTGGGTGTGACCCCTGACTTCTGCCTCAAACCTTACAACTTGTATATCATTACTGAGTTCCTGTCCCATCATTCCTGGGCCTCCTTTGGACTTTTCCATCGGCTTCACTGGAGGTGGAGTTCCCATCTTTTTCCAATATTCTTCCCTCATTCCTGGGGCCGGTCCATAACACATAATGTTCCTCTTCATGTTCCTGCCAGGTGGGCCTTTATTAGTTTTTTGGTCTGGAGTTGGACCGTTGTGTGGATCCTTGTGTGACTAAGTCCTGGACAATAACAGGATTCTGTGTAGTCATTAGTGTTTCCACCAGCACTTCCAGGGCTAAAACAAATTAAAACAAATTTAAAAAAAAAAAAAAAAAAAAAGAAGAAGAATCAGAAACCATCCACTCCTACCCTTTACTTGCAAGAGCCATCTCATCAATGAAACAATGCCCCCAAAATTTGGCTTCAGATGTTACAGCCTAAGCACAAACCTCTGACAGATTTTTATTGCTGTTTCCTTCAACACTGGTCAATATTTGCATAATAAAGTTTTTTTGATGCTGGAATGCAGTGATGCCTTTGGAAACAAGCCCTGGCTCTGTCGGGAATGCCTCTCAGAATGAAAGAAATGTCTGAATATCCTTCATTTGTGCAGGGATTTCCCTTGCAGTAGCTTGGCTGGCCTTGGTGGAGTAATAGCTAAAAGAGACCTTGTGTCCTGTTATTTTCTCCTTTCTCTTTGTGCTTCAGAAGTCAAGATTGTATAAGCTGCAGATCTGCTAAACTGGAAGAAAATCTGATAATGGCTGTAAAGGCATGACAGAAGATGCAGCTGGATTTTTGGCGGGGAAGCAGCTGTGGAATCTGTTTGGAATGGGCAGGATGTGGGGAAATACCTGAAGGCTGGGCACTCTGTTGTGCTGGGGAGTTAACCAGGGCTATCTGTGGGGACTTGCTGGGGTTTGAGTGTTGCCATGTGTCTTATCGAAGGAAGATTTCTCGGAGGCACAATTTTCATCCCAGAAAAGCGAGCAGTCGGATGAACATTCATCTCACAAACCATTTCCAATGTCTGCACTGGCAAAAACCTTCCTTGCCCTCTGAGGACATGGTTCCCCTAACCCCACAATAACTGAGTCCCCTAACCCCACAATAGCTGAGTCCCCTAACCCCACAATAATTGAGTCCCCTAACCCCACAATAACTGGGTCCCCTAACCCCACAATAACTGGTTCCCCTAACCCCACAATAACTGGTTCCCCTAACCCCACAATAGCTGAGTCCCCTAACCCAACCATAATTTCCTCTGTGGTGCTGAAGCAGAGAGGGCTGTGCTCCTGTTCAGCCCTGCAGTCCAGCACAGCCTGGTTTGTTCAGTCACACCCAGCCCAGGGTTGCCTCAGCCCCCTCTGGGTGCTGTGTGATGCCCCACAGCCCCAGTTTATGGGAATTACTGGAGAAGGGGTTCAGTTCCAAGGCTCTGGGACGTGGCACGGGCTGTGCTCATCCTGCCAGAGCAGTGTTGTCACAGCAAGAACAGGGGAGGTGTTCTGAGCCCTGAGGTGTGGCACAAAGACTGTGGGGGTGTTGGAAGGTGCAAAGCTCGCCGGGCTGGGCAGGGCAGAGGGAGCCAAGAGTGGGGCAGTCCCACCAGCAACACCTGCCCTGCTGAACAGAGGGGAAGGGGCTGGTTCACTGGCCCCTCGTGTCCTCTGACAGCCCTTCCCACAGACCACACCGTTACTAAAGAGTGTGACTTCACATGAGAGTATCAGACTCAGCACTTCCCAGACAAGGAGAAAACAGCCACTGGTCTCCTGCCACTTAGATGAACTGGTCCCACTTTCCTGGAGGTGAGTGTCTGTTTGTCATTCCTGCCATATCGGAGTGATCCTCGAGCTGATGGGAAAGCCAAAACATTATCTTGCAGAGAGGGGGGGGGAAGGGAAATACAGATAAAAATGTCACCCCAGTAATCTGTGCCTTTCCAGTGACCCGTGTCCACAGCCCTGACAAGGGTCACCTTGGTGAAGAAACTCACCCTTTGTACCGTGTAAATCAACAGTTTTGTGCAACATCATAACAGAGCAGTTATATCTTCTCAGCATCTTCCTTCCTATGTTGTGCAAAAGTTGGCTAATCCATCCCAAATGTTCCAGATGTTTTATGACCGAATGCACATTAGCCTGGCTAGCAATCACTCACAAAAGGGCTTGTTAGGCAGCTCTTTGCCATTAACTATTTTTTTTTGCTCAGACATTAAACATCCTTACCCACCTAGATCATAAAATGTCTTCTCAGCCCTGCAGCCTGTTAAAAAGTGTGCCTGCAGCCATGTGCTGTCACATCTGGAAAGGGCTGTGCTGTCATAATGGCTTCAATCCACGTTTCAGCAGAAGACACACAGAAATTAAGCCGGATCCAGCAAATCCCTTGCGAGCCGTTCCACACCGAGCCCCTGAGAGTCACTGCCTCTGCTCCAGGGTCTGCACAGGCTGCTGGTGCTCAGTGCTGTTTGCAGGTGAGCCTCCAGGACTGATGTTGGAGGAGGCTGCCAGGCTGCAGTGATGCAATTTTCCCCACTCCAGCAGTTCTGTCCCTGACTCTGGCTCTGCACATTTTTAACTGAGTGGCCCCGGGGTGTGATTCCTTCTCTGGTACTTCTGAAGTAATATCTTCTTCTCTGGAAAAGAGGCCTTTGTAGAAACACCAGGCTTGACCATGGCTTATTTAACAAGTGATTTGGGTCAGGATACAATTCCAGTGTTTGCTGCAATGCTGGTAGGGACTGGGTGCTCTCTGCTTAGCAGAGAATCACAGAACAGTTTGGGTTGGAAGGAACCTTAAAGACCATCCATTCCACCCCCCTGCCATGGGCAGGGACACCTGCCCTATCCCAGGTTGCTCCAAGCCCCGTCCAACCTGGCCTTGGACACTTCCAGGGATCCAGGGGCAGCCACAGCTTCTCTGGGCAACCTGTGCCAGGGCCTCCCCACCCTCACAGCCAAGAATTCCTTCCCAATATCTAATCTCTTATCCATGAGATGAGATGCCTGTTAACTCATTCTCTTGTTTCCCAGTTGTCTCCACTCTGTGGTGTGGTGAAACTCCTGACCCTACACAAGACCACCCCAGGAATCCCACCATGTGTCACACCATTAGAGAGAAATGTTTCTTCCTTAAAAAAATGCCTCCAATGTCACAAATCCAGCATTGGAAATCTTTCTGAGGAAAAGTCTTTTCTCTTGGTGAACATAGACACGTTTTCACTCCCAAGTTTGATTTCAAGCCAGGAAGGACAAAAGTCCTTTTCATGAAAATTTTAAAAACTGGGAAAGAAGTACAAAGTTTACAAATTCCTTTCAATGCTCCTCCTTATTTTACCATCATTACTGGAAACCCACTGGACCTGAAACCTTTCTGGCTTGAAAACCAATCAGGTGATACTTTAAAATACAGCCTTGAGAAGCAATCAGTGACTTCATTCCCTTCTTTTCCTTGGTTGTTCCACTTTCTTTTCTCCATGGTTCCCAACCCTCCGCCTTCCAGACCACCCTTAAACCTACTACCTGCCTTTCTGTGCACACAAAGGGCCCAGATTTCCCACTCGTTTCTACACCCCAGGTCACAACTGGCTGCATGTGCTTTAAGCAGCCCCACACAGGCTGTGTGAGGAGCTCTGGAGCCAAGCAGCACTCCTGATTCCCTTGGCAGACCCTTTCCCAGGGCTGCAGAGCAGTGATGGAGTGGGTGTCTGTGCCCACACACACACTCTGCTGCACCCTCCGTGCAGGCTGTGACCTGGGCCAAGGAGAGCTCTGCATCTCCTGATCTTCCCTCTCCTGGCAGGGAGCTCTGGGAGGAGAGGGCCCGCTCTAGAAAAGGCTGCAGCATCTGTTTGCCAGGGAGGGAGAAAACCACACTACAAGGATCCCATCTGTTTTCTGTCTTGACATGAAGCCAGAGAAGCCAGTTGGATTTTCTTTTCCCCAGATGCTTGGGGGGCTCAGCTCCTCACCCTTCTATCCATGCACCCTTCTATCCACGGAGGGGTTTGGTGGTGCCATGAGATCTTGTGGACAGGTTCTCCTGCTGAGCTTCTCACGGCAGGGAGGCCTCTGCTCCCCCTGCAGACCTCCCCCTGTGCTACCTGAGCTCCTCCATGCTCTCGGGGATGGTGCAAAGACCTCTGTGGCCAAGGGGACACCCCACGCAATGAACCTCTTGGGAGTTCCCTCCTGAACCCCCAGCTCCCAAAGCTGGCCGTGCTGAGGGCACAGGGCAGCCACCCACTTCTGGAGCATCTGGTGATCAGCCTCTGGCCCTTGTTGTGTGCTCCTCTCTCTGAACAGCACACAGGGGATCTCATAGAGGATCTCTGTCTGAGCCCACACCAGCCAGGGGATGCAGACACACCCAGGCATGGCCACACCAGCAAAGGGCAGGGATCACTGACAGAGCTCAGCAGGGCTGGAGTTGTCTGTGTGGGGGTTAAAAACCAGCTGGCTGCAGGTTGTGCTGTGCCCCAGGCCGTGGGCAGCCAGGGAACAGCCCCCAGCCTGGTTTATTCCCCACTCACACACAGCCAGTGCAGGTACCTCCCGAACCCAGGCCAGAGGTGTGACTTCCAACACATCCCTCCCTTTGGAAGGGCCTCTTGGCTGGGCTGGGACATTCCCCTGTGGAGCACTGCAGGCTGCTGTGATGCTGAGCTGCCAGTGGTCCTCCTTTGGGCAGGTCCCTCTGGCCTTGCCCCACCTGCTGCAGGGCTGGACCTTCCCCCCTTTCTCTGATCCAGGGAATTTTACACAAGCTGGGATGGGCACCCAGAGGAACACGGGACTCAGGACAGGAGCACAATGTCCCATTAGTGCCTCACGCCTTCCATGAGCAGCAGGACCTGTTCTGGGAGAAACAGTTTGGCTGGTGGGGTTTCTGCAAGTGAGAGTAATGTGGTCCATCTGGTAGCTCCAGAGCTGGGATTTAAGCCCAGCAGCTTGGTCAAGGTCCAAACAGAAAGCTTAGCCATAGCTGGGACACCACATTTAAAGGATATTAGGGTTTTCCACTCTAAAGCACACTCTCATGAAGTCCTGCTTATACCAAGCACAAAGGAGAGCAGGAAAATTAATTGGTGTTTCACATAGAAATGCCTTTCTTTGACTTATTTCGCCCACACATTTAACATGTTTCACGGGCAATTTGGCCAGAATGGAGACGGGAACTCAGCTCCAAGAGTTTGGGATTATTGTCACTAAATTAATTCAAATAATAAAATTAATTCACCCAGCTCTACAAGGAGTGCAGTTACTTTGTTTTTTCTTCCAAGTATCCCAAGTATAATTGATCATTTAGTAAACTGGTGCTGAACTCCTCTGGCAGCGTGTGCTACCTTAATCAGAGAAGTTCTGGGCTCTTTTACACAGGGATGAAGCAGGTCCCTGATGCCAATTCCTTCACAGTGCTTATAAAGGGAGTTGAGGATGAAGGAGCCCAGTGACAGAGCTGGCATATCCAGGCAGGTGGGATATCATCCAGCTGGGATGCTCTTGAAACCTCAACTCCCTGCCAAAGTTTGCTGGAACTGGACGCTGAGAGAAACAGGCGTGTGAAGGGATGGAGGCTGGACATACGAACATCCATGAAGGTGGGAGAAGAATGGCAAAAAAGGCTTAAATCCTTAGCAAATCGGGGTCCAAAATGCAGTTCTTCCAGCTTACCAGACCTTGCCACCTCTCCCACAGCTCTCAGCCCTGACAGGCAGACTCTGGCCAAGTTTGCCAGGAGATTTAGGATATTGCCACTCCCAAGCGTTCATTCCTCCCCTCCCCTCTGCCAGGCCTGAGTAACCCTGTGTGAGGAGCAGGAAGCCCTCACAGGTGCTCAGATGCCCCCAGCCACAGGCACACCTATCCATTGTCACTCCTGGAGTTCAGTTGTCCCAGGGACTGATCCAGAGGCTTCGGGAGAAAATTAAATACCCCAAGTGCTGCTTCCTATTTTCCTTCCCGCTGCACTGTCCTTCCCATCCACCAGTGTGGTGGCTGGACACCTCTTCCCATCTCCTTACTGCATCCATCACAGCTCCAAGTGCCTCTGGAGGCTCCCTAGATGCCGTGGATGCCCGTGGGCTCCAGCAGGGCTTGCGGGCTGTCAGTACCTTGGGTGGGATATTCAGCACCTCAGCCTGCCCGTGACGGAGGAGGGAGCCCAGGCCATCATCACCCACCTCTGGGCTGTTCTGCAATGACAAGTCCATCTTTCCCCTCTTTTAATCATGCAAACTGCGTGGGAATATAAAAGATATGGGAAAAAAAATCCCAAAACGGGGCATAAAATACAACTGTATTTTTACAAAATGTTCTTCCAGCTAATATAGTACACAGTCCAGTGCACTTTACAAGGCAGGCCCTCTAAAACCTGCTACCAAGCACCAGAATACATCTGTTCAGCTGGTATAAATCATTGCTGCTGATTTACACCAGCTGAGAGCCAGGTCACAATTGCCTAATTAAATAGCTTCTCTTTGAGCAAAAAAGCTATACTTGAAAAAAAGTGCAACTGTGAATTACTTTATATTGCCCTTTGATGGGAAGAGAGAGAAAGCGAGGGGAGAAAAAAGCAAAAGTGAGCAGAAGAAAGAAAAAGGAAGGGAAGAAAATAAGGAAAGATGGAAATAAAAAGGGAGAGAAATTTATTTATTTATGTTGGGAGTTCAGTCTCTTTCATTGTGAGAGAATGGGAAAGTTTGGGAAGCCCAGACTAAATAGCTTGCAATGATAACAGGGTGATCCTGAGAGCAGTAAAACTAATTTATTGGGCTGAGTTTATCTGATTCGAGGGAAAGTGAGTTCTGCTGAGTGCAGCTCTGACTGTGCTCGTGTCTGACAAGACTCACAGTTCAGATGCACAATTACATTAAGCAGATGTGGCCCATTAAGGAGCTGAGCCTGAAAATGTACTTTATCCTGTCAGGGCAAATCCAAACTGAAAACTTTGGGCCTTTAAAAAAAAAAAAAGAAAAAACCAAAACATCCAACCCAAACTGCAAGAAGATGTTCTATTTTGGGTTTCATTGCTTTAATCTCTTTTGTGTCAGTCATAGTGATGATAAAGATAAACCCATCTCCACTGGATTTCTACCATAACCCCATCACCTGCCCTCAGCTAGAACAGAGAACAGTCCCTGAGCATGAAGCCCAGCAGAGCCAGTGGTGGGGTCAGTTATAACCCAGAATCAGTGAGGCTGGGAATTAGTTACAAAGCTGGGAAGGAACACTTGTTCTGGATTAAAATGGGACAAAAGACACAATGATAAAGTAGTCACCACAGGATTCAATTCTCACTATTGAATTTAGGTGTCTAAAAGGCACTTTGGAGTATCTTTCCCCCTGACAGCTGATCTTTCTTTTTGCTTTGGATTATATCAGCTCATTCTTCACGACTCCTTTATTCTGCTGTATTTCATCCAGGGCACACAGCACTGAGAGGAATGTCCCAAAGTGCAGCAGGATTATCAGCAGCGAGGAAGAAGGTCAATCTCGTTACACTGGCCAAGCTCATTTTGAGGAGGAAAAGCAGGATGCTGAAAGCATGGTCAGTGTGTTTCGTGCAGGAAGATCTCTCAGCTTATCTGAGTCTCCTGAAGGTAAGCCAGGGCACTTAGGCTATTAACCAGATGACACAGAGTAATGGAAAATATTCTGCAGGGAGAAATCCTCTGCCAGCAATTCAGTGTTCGTGTAAAACACAGTCACTGCATGGCATTCATTTGGTTCTTTGAAGTTCCTTTGTTTACCCTTTATTATCTGAAATATTCTCCTTAATGGTTGGGGGAAAAAAAGAGTTGCTTTGTACCAGAGCAATTATCAATATGAGTCAAGTTCAGGGGCCTTGAGTCTGACATTTGATTGCAAGTGCACAGTGCACTTGAATGGTTTGATTTTCTTCATAAACTCCATGAAAAGGGATTTTTTGTTTCCTTGGAATTCTGTGCAAATCCCAAGATGAAAATATTCCCTCTAATGGAGAGAAGAGGAAAAAGTGAATCTAACCAGCTACACTGACATGTTTACAACGCTTGATTTCATTCACTGAGTTTCCTTGTTTTATTTGGAAGTGTCTTTAAGCAATTTCTGTAACACAGCACATGTAATCATTTGGGGCATAGGCTTTATTTAGGCTCATTCTTTGATGCCAATAGTCCAGCTATAATTAATAACTAGTTAGCTTGGTTTATAGCAAAGCCAAACATCAAAACAGAAGGACTTCTATGACAAGCATCAGGCTAAGGAGAAACCTCACCCGACTTCCCACTCCAGCTCAGTGGCCTGGTGTCAGTGGCACTGAGGAGGCAGAGTGAGCCCCATGGCTTTGCAGAGCTCATTTTTGGGTGTCACCCGGTTGGCTGGTCCCTGGTGGAGCTGGAAGAGCCCTCGGGAGCAGTGCTGTGGGGGGAAGGAAGTGTCCTGGAGTCCTTGCCTGAGCAGATGCAGGGGAGCAATGCCACTGCCATGGGTGTCTGCTGAATGTTCCTCCTCCAGCCCTGGTGGGCAGAGAATGCCCATGGGGACAAGGTCCCTTGGGTCCTGTGCAGAGCCTCCAGGGGCACCAGATGCCTCCCTGCTGAGAGGAGCCCTCTGGCCAGTGGAGGGGAAGCTCTGTGGGAGCTGTGACCGCCCTAAATCAGACCATGTTCTGCAACTGCCCTGGGTGCTCTTCTGTCACCCCCGGGGCTGCTCCTCGGTGTGGGCACACAGGGAGCTGCTGGCCCTGCTCTCCCCTTCCCCCTGGTGCACAGACACCCCCAGCTCTGCTCCCAGCCTGCACACGGCCTGCAGCAGGGAGGGTTAACCTGCCCCAGCAGCCCTGGACAGAGCAGGAGTTCAGGAAAGAAAACAGTTCTCCTGCATGAGCCTGGCCCTGGTCAACATGTGCAGCACTTTGTAAAATTAATTGCATCTCCAGCAGGTAGGGAGTGGAAAGGGGCTGCAGGGAGGGGGCTGTTCTCAGTGGCTGCAGCAGCAGAGGAAGATCTGGATCCTCCTCTGTGTGATCAGCCTCACCTGAGGCATTGCATTGGCACTGGCACAGGTTGCCCAGAGAAGCTGTGGCTGCCCCATCCCTGGGAGTGTCCAAGGCCAGGCTGGATGGGGCTTGGAGCAACCTGGGCTGGTGGAAAGTGTCCCTGCCCATGGCAGGGGGTGGAATGAGATGGTCTTTAAGGTCCCTTTGAACTGAAACCATTCTCTGATTCCGTGGTTTGAGATGTGCCCACCAGCTGTTTTCCTCTGATGACCCAGATCAGGATAATCCTAAACAACTTGAAATTCAGGGTGAGAAATGATGGGGAGGGACAGAAGCCCCTTAGAATGATGGATTTAAAATCTCCCTTTCCTCTGAAATTCAGCATGAATTTTGAGATAGCAGCCAACCCTCAAGGATGTTGGAATTGAGCTGTCACGCTCTCTAGAGCTTCAGACAAACACAGGGTTGTGAGCACCCAACTTTACCTGGATTTATTGTTATAATCCCACCATCTTTACAATATAGAAAAAACACCGTCCACATGGTCTTAACAAAAGAGCAAATAAAAACAATCCACAATGCATACTATTGTTATTGTTATTGTTTTTATTATTATTGTAGCTCTTACAATTCGAAAACACAGCTAATACTGCTTCCATGAACAGAGGGTAATCTGTGCTCTAGATGAACAAACCATAGCTCTGCTGAGACATTTAATCAAACTCTGTCTGACTGATGAAACTGGTCCCAAGAGGAAAACAAAACACAACACAACACGTTGTACATGTTGAAGTCATTAATCTCAGGTGGATTTGAAGTTTCCTGTTATTTCTCTGCCTCTCTCAAACCTTGTTCTCAGCTCTATCTCCCTGTGCAGAGGAGAAAGTCCTGCCTGTGATGCTCTGGGGACCAAAGCAGTGGTGTCTCACAACCCTCTGCCTGAGGCAGGGAAGGCAAATCCTTCCTCACGGGTGGGGGGTAACACCAAGGGGTCCCAGGGCTGAATTTTCCACTTGTTCCCCACATCAAGCACCTCCAGAGCCTCCTCCCAGCATCTTCCCCAGGCAGGTGCCTGGTGCTGGGCAGCACAGGGCTGGCTCACCTGGAAGGTGCTGCAAGGATCTCTTCCCAGCAGGAAAAGGGATGGTCCCTTGGGGACTCTTTTTATCATTTTCCTGCCAAAGACACTGTTAATTTTAGTCAGATTTTTGCCTCCTTTCCTCACTCCCTTTCCCCTCATCAAGGGCTTTTCTAGCTGCACATGGACTTTCTACTTTAGCATGATTAAGATACTTTCTGTTTTTGTGGACTAAAACAAGGAATCAGACGGGAGTTTTTTGTAATGACTGTCATTTGCCTACCTTAGGGAGAAATCTAAATGATATAAAACTGGAAGGGGGTGAGGATGGGGGGGAATTCATCAAAAAACACAAAGCCAGCTGGATGTACACGAGGTGTAAACCCTCAGATTTGGAAATAGCATTAAGTCCAAACTGTTTTATTAAATCATAGATATTTTTTCAAATTAATAAATGATACAAAGCCACCAGCATAATACTCTTCCAGATGGTTTGGCCGTTTCCCTCTGGGGTAACAGCGTAAGATTTTGAAATTATAGGATTTATGGGAAGAAATCAGATGTGTTTTCCCAGCCAGTGTAAACCAGCAGTGCTGTGTAGTAGGACATGTGGAGCTGGGCCAAATTGTACCAGTGGTTGGGATGTGGTAGGGAATGTTGTAAGAGAGGGAACTGTAGCATCACCTGAGAGAGACATTCCCAGGAATTAAAGCCATTTTATTTCAGTGGCTGAAAGTTTCTCCACGTTTCAGAGCAAAGCCTTGAAAACTGGTTGCTGAGGGCCTGGGGGAGGGAAGGAGGGATATATTTTCCTTGCAAAACTGGTTCATGACAAATGTGCTCCCAAACAGCTTTGAGACCACATCATCCAGTTCCAGTGGAACTGTCCCCTTCCATGGGCAGGGACACCTCCCCCTGGCTGTGGAAATAACTGGGTGGGTTTGCACCAGGAATTGCAGCTGGGAGCGAGGACACTTCTCCCTCCTGAGCTCCCTGGGCTCTGCTGCTGGGCCAGGAGTGAAGCACCAGGGACAGCTCTGGAGAAGCTGCACCATGAGTCCTTCCACCAGCATGGCCCTGTGGCACACATTCTGTCTTTACTCCTGGTTGGTATTCGAAGGAAATGCAGCGTGCAGCTGCTCCAGAGAGGAAAAGGGCCTTGAAACTCAGAAACTGTGACAAAAGTGATGTAACAGAGGGAATTCATAGAGCAACAGCTTAAGCCACGGGCTGGGGCCACACGGGCTCTTTTCCCAAAGCAGCAAAATTCAGAGGAAGCCCAGGATGGATTATCCAAAGACAGCAGAGGTTTGGAAGCTCCAAACACTTTAGACACCTCAGGTCAGCATCTGCAGTACCAGGCACAAAGCATGAGGTGTCCCAGGGCTGAGGTTCTGCTGCAGGTCCCTGTCCCACCTGCTGGACCTGCACGTGCCTGAGAGGTTTTCTCAGGCCCTCTAATGCTCTGCCAAGTGGTGCTTTCTTCTGACACTAGAAAGCCACTCGAGGATCACAGGTCTGACACGGGAGGAGCAGAATGCAGCTGAAAAAATGTACCTAGAGAGCATTTCTTCCTTTTTATTATTGTTTTCACCAGGCAGAAAGACTCAGGACATCAGCAAGGGAGCAAGAAAAAGAGTCATTACAGAATAGCATTGAAATGCTCGAATTTTTCTTTGGTCAGAAATCCCTGCCTTGTTGGCTTCATCAGAAACTGGAAACAAAAATAAAATTCCTCAAAAGAACAAGAGTAGACCGTTTCTTTACAAATCAAAGGAAGCCAGATCCTGGTGCTGGAGAGCAGTGGGATTTGTGCCACCAGCCTGTCTGCATGTCAGCCCAGAGACACCCAGCACTCATCACACTGCACTGCAGAGACGTTCAGTCCACCAGTTTTTATGGGGTGACAAGAACACAAACCATTGACAAACCACTGACAAACCACCAAAGGCCCCTCTTTGCCTGCTCGTGGCTGGGGGAGGGAAGGGGGCCAGGAGGCCAAACCCATCCCAGCAAAGCAAAGGAGCTGAGGAGAACAGAATCTCTCGAATTTTGCTCTCACGGCCCTCACTGCTTTTCTCCTCCAGCTCCCCAGGGCTGCTCACAGACATGTTGTCAGAGGCAGTTGGCCCCTAGGGAATGGCTGAGCAGGGAAAAAAAGAGGATTTGGAGAAAGGTTGTGGTGTTACTGCCTAGGAAAGTGCCAGTGTCCCCCTACGTTCTTGCAGGAGGGATTTTTTGGCTGCTTACAGCATTTTGCATGGGGAATGATGTGAAGGGTATCACAGGCTCCTGGAGCAGCATCCTTCCCCAAGGTCACCTTTCCTCAGTGGGACACAGAGCTGGATGCCCACTGCAAAGGAAAAACAGAGCAAAGAAGGGAACCAAACCTAAGGCAGAAGCTGCCCTGCACAGCACCCCCTGTCCATGTGCAGGAGCCAGGAGCAAACCCCCAGGAGAGGAGTTGGTCCTGTTTGTTGTTGAGCTCCTTGGGGGCACTGGGAAATGTTCCCAATGAGAGGAGTCACTGACAAAATAGCAAAACAACAACGGTGACTCTTCCCTTCTCCCAGTGCTCTGTTTCATTGTCTTGGCTGTATCTTGGCTGATTCTGCTCCAGATGAAGAGGCAGGGGAGGCAGGGAATAGAGGAACTTCTCGAGTGCCTCCAGCCTTGCTCTTCTCCCATCCCTGGGAGGAAAATCAGAGCTGCTTTCCAAGCAGGAAACACCATCATCTAACATTGTGCTGCTGCCCCATAACTTCAGCGCTCATTTCACACTCTGGGTAATGCTTGTTTATAGTACATAGATATGTTTACGTAGGGAGTAGAGTAGAGGAAAGCACGAGATATAAATATTGCCGTATAGCCGCGTACAAAAGGAAATATTTACAGCCACAGGTAGTGGTTCTCTGCTGTGCCAGGGCAGGGCCACTGGAGGGACTGACACGTCCCCACTCCCTTCTGCTGGGAATGGCTGCTGCCCTCCAGGGCTGCCCCCCCTGCAGCCAGCACTGCCCCGCTCTCCGCGGGGTCTTGGGGTTGGACCGACAGTTCTGCCGAGGGAAAAGAGCCAGTGGCACATTTCCCCGAGGACTTGCTGGCCCAGTATGGGACAGTGGCAGCGACCGAGGGCACCACACCCAAAGGGCAAACAGAAAGAGAGCAGGGGCTTGCTTTTTGTCTTACTTTCCTGCTGGATTCTGACTTCACTTTGTTGTTGTGTCCTAACGGCCCCACTACTGTCTCGTGGGCCCCAAAAGGTCCTTCTCAGGCTGCCCTACACTCCCTGCCCCCAGGGGCTCCCAGTCCCAGGGGACTTGTTCCATGGCTGAATTTGAACACCCATCCAGCCTGGACAAATCAAGGACAGCCCTTCCTGCAGCAGCAACTTCGAAGTCGCAGACCTGTGTAAAAGCAAGGATAAAATGGGTTGTTCCTTTCAGGGGATTGACCTGAAACCTTTCCACCTTTATCATTCCCAGTGGGTGATTCCCTGCTAAAAATTAAGTCTTTGGCAACAAAGTTATTGCTGTAAAGTTGTAGTGTTTTCCCTTCCGGGATGGTCCCGATGAAGTTTCAGTCCCTGTGCTGCAAGGCACAGGCAGGTGGGAGCCTCAGTTATTGTCAAACAGGAGTTGCTTTTCTTCCCCTGGGGAAAGTTTCTACTTTTGTTTCCCAGAATACTGAGGCACTCGATGGCTGGACATCACTGGCAACCATAAGAAGTGTTTTTGAAGGAAATACCATCCCAAATGAGGCTTTGTCTTCTCAGAGAGCATTTTGTTGATTGGGGGGGGGGGGAACATTTGTGGGTTTGTTGCTTTTGGGGTTTTTTGGGAAGTTTTTTTTAAGGGTCTTATTCTTACTGGTGTGATTGCTCGCTTTTCCTCCTGCCAGCTTCCCTCAAGTCTGTGTCTTTGCAAGATAAATGGCCTCTGGTCAAGGCAATGTTTTCTGTTCTCTGGGTGGTGCTGGTGCTGCTGTCTCAGCTCTGGGGGGCAGGGGAGGGGGTTCACTTGCACACGTATCTCTCAACAGTCCTCTCGCACTTCTTGCAGGTCACGTAGCAGCACCAGTGGTACTTGCAGTGGCACCTCTCCACCACTTTGTCCATGTAGGGGTTGTACCCTCTGCCACAGCACATCAGGTCGCAGCTGTCGCTCCCGTTGGAAGTCTTGTTGCATTGTCTGGAAGAGAGAAGACGCTGTGAGCGAGTGCAGTTCCTGCAGGGATTCCCAAGGCACTGCCCCGAGGTGCTGCTGGGCCCGACAGCTCTGCAGGGCTGCCCGGGGCACAGGAACACCCCAGCTGCACAGAGCACGTGGCAGGGGGAGCACCCAGCCAAGCAGCCCCCCACGCCTGCCAGGGCAGCAGGGTGACCCCCAGGCTGCACCCACATCATCTGCTCTGACACCCAAAATCACACCCAACTCCTGCTCTGCCTCCCAGTTCAGGCTCCTGAACCTGCCTCCCACACAGGCAGACAAGCAAAGGTTTTGGGATACCTCCCCAGCAAAAACTCCTCATCCCAAGCAATCTGTATTCCCAGGCAGGCTCCAAAACTGCCTGAAAGGAGCTGGAAGAAGATGACAACCTAAAGAACAAACCCTGGTGTTTGTCCAGCACTCCCCAACCTGAAAAGGACGGAGGGGGAACCCTGCAGCCACACAGTGTTTGCACAGGCTCCATGCCAAGCATCCCAGGCTGGGAAAGATCCCGAGCAGGCTGTTGCAGCCACTATCCAGCACTGATCCTATCAGGGCAATCACAACCAACACCAGCAGAGCTGCACTTCTTCCCCCTTGATTGTCTCCCAGCACGGCATGAGCAGCCCCACGACACCCCAGGTCCTGACCCAGGAGCAGGAAGTGTGGCAGGAACACAGGGCAGGATGACAAGTCACCAAATATCACACGGACTTCCACTGCTTGTTTTGCTTCTGCTTTTAATTACAGCCAGACCCACCAGGGTAAGTCGGCCCTTGTGTTGGGTTCCCTCATTTTTTGTCTGCTTGCAAGTGACTGGCCTGAGGTTTTCAGAGGTAACTCATGGATTGAGGAATGTCTTTCATTGATTGCCATTTCACAGCTGTGCTGCTCAAAAACCATCTGTCTCATTCTCCCAAAATACTCCAGGTTGGGTCACCGGCCATGAAAGCACACCAGGATGAGATGAACCATGTCCTGGAGCTGCTGTTTTCTCGTGGACTGTAAAGATAACCCAGGGTGGAGCTGTCCATGTTTGGTCAGATGCTTGCACTTCAGGTTAACAAATCTCACCATGCACCCAATACCCAGGGGCTGTGAATGGGATGGAGGCTCGAAACTGCTGCAGGAAAGGTGGTCTGTGGAGTGGGGGAACTGCTGACATCTCTCCTGAATCTTGCTCTGCATGGCTATTTTGGACAGAAACGCTCTGAGGCTGCTTTGGGGCAGGGAAAGGACAGAGGAGCATGAGCTGAGCACACCATTAATGGATGAAAACAAATCCATGAGATTTATAGGAATTCCTCATGAGGTAATGCTTTAGGAGAAGTCACGGGATTAATGAAGTGTTGAGATTTTGCTCTTGTTCTTCCTTCATTTTCTCCCGCCCCCTGTTTGTTATTCTGTCTCGCATTCCTCTCCAGGTTCAGTGTTTAAAGGCCCCCCCAATCCCCCTCGTTGGGGAGTGTGTGTCAATATTTACGAACCTTTGAAAGCCTCCAGCAGAGCCGAGTCTGCAGCACTCTGAGCATGTTTGCCAAGCTGAACCAAAGGCCCTCTTACTGCCCCTGAGAGCCAGGGCCCCTCCACGAGGAAACCTCCACATGACTCCTCATAAATGTATTAGTAAATGCATTAAATATTCAGAGCAAAGGTTCACATACGGGCGTGTTGACATTAGAAGAGGGGAGGGTGTTTGACAACCTATCTCAGCTTTGCTAGGGGATGGAAAGGCTGAGGTTCACCCGGGGAGGATGGGGAGCTGCAGCCTGGTGAGGGATGTGTGGAGCATCCACACCAGCTCACGCTGAGACCTCACCAAAATGGCCAAGCAAAGGAACAGGGGCCCACTCTGACTCCAGCTGCCCACTGAGGATGTTCACTCCCCAGGCACACAAAGCGCCCAACAGTGACATTTACCCCATCCAAACAGAGTAAAACTCCTCTTCCTGCTGTACTGGGATTCTCCCTTTTCCCCCATCCACTCCTGTGGTTTGCCAAAAAAAAAAAAAGTGGATCTAGTGGGAGATATACCTTTCCATAGCTGTCCCCATCCCACCCAGCCTGGATCAAAGACAGGAAAAAACCAAAATGTTATTAAAAAATCCTCAAGCTTCCCTCAGTTTGGTATAAGGAAACAGGGGCATTGTGGATGGATGAGTTGAATAGCCAAAACAAAGCCTTTAACCCCATCCTGAACCTAAATGGGCCTCTAAAAAGCTTTCCTGGCGATGCCACTAAGCAGAGATTTTGTTTTCTGTTTCAAAGTGCAGGCCTGGATGAATCACATTCATTTTTTTCCTTAAACAAGATAAAACAGAGATGTTTCGAGAAAAAGCGAGTGGGGGAAGACAGAGGAGCCCAAGGATCAGAGTTTGCCCACGGAAGCTGCCCCGAGCAGCTGCTCCCCGAGCCCAGGGCTGGATCCCACCCCGCTCCCGCTGACGGGTTAAGTTCAGTCTCATTTGTTTTGGGCCTGGTCCAGCACGATTCCAGCAACCCTGAGAAGTGCCCTCCTCCTGAGCCTCGGAGAGAAAACACCGAGGAGGAGATTGAATCTTAACACAACACCGTAACCTCCGCCAGCACTTGGAAAACGATGCTCCGGCCGCCAGCCCAGCCCAGGGCCTGGCTCAGGGACAGCCTTGTGCATTGTCACAGTGCTTTTCCCATCTCTGTGTGAGAAGGGAGGAGGTCAGCCCTGCTGACTGGACAAACCCCACTTGATGTGCTGCCCCAAATCCCCCCTTTGCAGCCCTCATTTGCAGGAACCCCCTGGCCCCATCGTGGGCAAGGCTCCTGGGCAGAGACAGGGAAGGACATCCCAGCACTTCTGGGAGTCTTCCCCCACATGGAGAGTGGGGAGTTTGATTTTAAAAGCTATGGGGAGATCACAGAATCACAGAACTACTTAGGTTGGAAAAGACCTCTGAGATCCCTGGAGTCCAGCTGTTCACTTGGCCATGTCCCAAGTGTTGCTGTGGATCCCAGTTCACTCTGTCCCAGGAGCAGACAGAAGGACAGATATTTTTTTTGGCTATGCAACTGGTATCTGAGACCCAAAGTGAGGCCAATCTGTGCTGTGTCACCCACAGTTATGACAGGTGATGACGGGGCCAGGCCAGACGTGCACTGGAACCTCACCCCATCAGTCCCATGGAGAAGGGAAAGCTGCTTGTGGGGACATAGGAAAGGTCACTCTGGGGCACAGCGACTGCCTGCCTGGCCCAGGGCACCCCCCAGCTGGTGAGGAAAACACAAATCTGACCCCTCTCTCTAGTCCTGTTTCTCACACCCCACGAGCACCTGGGCTGTTGCATAAGGGATGATGGAAGGGATGTTCCTTCCCTGACATCCCAGTATCCTCCTGTGGGCATCTTGGCTGTGTGCTTCCCTCAGCCCTTTCTGACCTCAGGGAAACCATCTGCCTCCACAAACTCCAGCAGCTACGAGTCCCAGAAGACAGTACTGCTGTGTAAAGGAGTGATTGATCTTTTCCTCTTTTAAATCAAATTCCTGTTTATTTCTTTGGTGCACCTTGCTCCAGCAATGTCAAGTAATGCACAGTATATAAAAGAAAGAAAGAGAAAAGTAATTCGAGTCCCTCAGGAGGTGTGTAACACAATGGACATCCCTAAAAATACATCAAAGTCCAGCCTCATGTAAGATTTTGAGGGCAGAATCTTAAGTACTTTTAAATTGCTTTCTCATCCCCAAGGAATGACTGAGACTGACACTGAACAACTGCACGAGAGAGAGAGTTATCAATAGCTCATGTCAGCAAGGAGATGTCCAGGGACAGCCTGGAACCAGCCTGGATTTTCATTAATGAGGAGGAGAGAGTGAGCTTAAAAATGTGGGATAACCCTGGGACAGAAGGAGCTGAGGACGTTCTGTGAGGGTGGATTAAAATGCAAAGTAAGCACCACGCTTTGAGAAAGATCCAGATAAACGTGGGGATGTTCCCAGGAGAGCCAGAGGAGCAGTTCAGAAACTAGAAAACTAGAAAATGATGAAGGAACTGATTTAGAGAAGTGTGTAAGAAGAGGTGTCTTCCCATCCATAAAAGATTATTGCAACAAGGAGAGAGAAGAAAGAAATCCTCTTTATATGCTGAGAAGAGAGGACAAGAAATTATTCGTTTGATTTTAGATTATGTTTAGTCTGAATTCAGATTAAGAAAAACATAACACTGGGGACAGTAAAACCCTGGAACAGGTTGTTTGGGGAAACTGCATTTAAGAGCAGAGAAACATCTTCAGTAACAGCCTAGCTGATCTCAGTTCAGCCCTGCTCCTGAAAAGATCAGGGTCCATGGAAAATCATTCCCAGACCCAATTTCCCCTAACTCCAATTCCATTTTCACGCAGGGGGACTAAATGCATTCAGGAGAGCTGGATTCATTATCCATTTTTACTGTGTGAAATTATTCCCTCCATCAATAAATTTATATTATTCACGATTCCGTTCAGGAAAATTTGTGATGAAATCCAGGTCTCTCAGAGCAGAAAGGATTCAATCTTCCCCAGGCATTAGGTGAGAAAATGCAAAAAAAGCAGAGCTGGCCCAGCTCCTGAAAGGGGAACATTTACATTTTTTTCCCAGTGGTTAATTTGTTGTATTGAAAGCTGCACAATCCACTTGCAGCTCCACAGATCAGCTTCTTTAGGTTTTCCTCCAGACCATTTTTAACGGGCTCTGGAGGTGGGATGGTGGGATATAAGCACACAGAGTCTGGCTGGAGCCTGTGTGGCAGCAGCAAAGTCTCGTTTGCAGGAGACTTGGACACTGGTTGCATAACTCAGCTCCTTAATCAGACCCCGAGCACTTCAAAGAGGTTTCAGATCTCAGGTTTGGGTTGGGTTCCCTGCCTTTGAAACCTGGATACACCCCAAGCACTTGCAGGCAGGCAGGTCTCCAAACCATTTCTAATTTCAACCAGCTAAGAAAGTCCAAGGTGTCCTAGAAGACATTTCAGGCTTGTTCTGAAGAGGGCTTTGAAATCCTTTCAGCAAAGAGCTCTGAAAGGCTTTTGAGTAACCGGGTGCACCTTTTCCAAGTGGGTTTTCGGGCAGTTCCACTACAAGGGAATTCAATTCCCTTTCCTGCCTGAAAAGCACACAGTAAGTCTGCATAATGTGATCCCTCACATTAGAGAGATCACCAGGGAGATTACCCCTTCCACCCACCTGCTGGAGCAGGATTGTTCCCTGCAGCACACACTGAAAACCTGAATGTCCCAGGTGTTCCAAGGAACTAGCAGCCTCTGTCCTGCTCCTGGTGCACTCTGAGCAAGCACCACACGTGGGGAGAGGGAGGGGGGATGTGGTACAAAACCGAGCAATTTTTGCAACAAAAAATGCAGCAATATGAATATTTTAATCCAGGAACGGGAAAAGGGGTTGTTAGTGGGGTCTTCCCCCTCTCTGAATCCCTTTGGAGGCAGAAAGCAGGACTGGAAAGATGCTGAAGATGCCCAGCCTGAAGTCTCCTGGACTGTGGGGATAGGGGAATACACTCTAACACCTCATGGACTGACCTCTGCACCCAGAAAAAGGCCAAAAAGGAAATGGGCAGGTGGTGGAGAAGAGAGAAGATGAACTGAGGGGACCACCACCAAAAAAAGAAATTCTTTTTGACTGCATTTGCCATAAAAGACCTTAAAAAGAGCCTAATGGGAAACAATAGGATCTCCCTCCAGAAAATTTCAATGTGCACAGGAATAAAATGTTCAGATGCCACCAGGACCTGACTTATAAACTAAAAACCTGTTTGAGCTATTTCCAAGCAAGTGTTTTTACACCTCTGTGCAGCAAGCAGGACCCACATCTCGCTGTGCCTTCCCTAACAGCACCCCTTTTGTGCTCCTTCTCCTCACCCCTGTCACTAGGAATTATCTGCAGCCTGCAGCAGGCTGGAACAGAGCCACCACATTCAAAATGCAGTTGGATGTCCTCTTCACAAGAGGAAAACTGCAAAGGGGAAAAAGGCACCCACGGGAGGAGGGGGTTAGGGAAGATCCCCTCCCTGTCCCCGTTCCCCCCCAGGAAGAACGGACTGATCTTCACGCACAAAATGTGCATTTTACACCTATTTCCTCTCCTAATTTAAAGCAGGCTGCTGTGGCTTGTGTTGCACGTGCCAGCTTTGAGACCCCAGGCACCTTCTGGAGAGCCTGCAGAGGGACTGTGATGAAAACAAGCCCAGCTACACACAACCTTAGAACTGAGCACAGGCCTGAATCACCCTCCTGCCATCCCACAGCCAGCCCGTCCTGCACAGCTGAGCAGGAGGAGAAGGATTTCTTGCCAGGTTCTTGACAGGTTCCTTTTGAAAGTCATCCCCTCCTGCCTGAGTATCTCGGCCTCTAAATCCTCCCTCCCCGGGGCCCGGGGCTGGCAGCCCCTCAGTCACTGCATCACCCCACCAGGATAAAGGGACGCCTGCAATACACATTTCCCTGTCCCCAGAAGGGGGAAAAAAAAAATCACTCAAGACCTGGACATACTCTTTATCCCTTGCTGGGATAAAAAGTTGAGATCTGCTGTAAAATGAGATTAGATGAAGAAGAAGAAGAAGAAAGAAGTCACACCTCCCTCCCCACCTTGAAAGGATTTCGGCTCGTGGAAAATGTTTTACTTGGCAAATCTGTAGTGAATTCAGTTTGGTTTTGACACAACCTGTTCATTTCATGCAATTCCTATAAAACTCACCTCCAAATAACCTCCACCAGTTGTTTTTTTTTTTCGTTTCAAAACAGAGCGACACAACAAAGAGGTCTTTTTCAAGACACAAATAAGTCAAAATACACACAAATCCACAAAACCACCAATTCCACTCAGATGACATTTCCCCTCAGAAACCAGTTTCGATCCATGTTTGTTTTTTTTTCCCTGCAACCCTCAGTGATCCCTAAACATCTTCACTTGGTAATTACTGTTCCACTGCTGGGCTGGAGATGAACCTCAGCCTGGTGTTCCCAGCACAGAGCAAAGAAGCATTATGAGAACTATATAAAGAAAAGCAAACCAGCAAGAGAGCAACTAATGAGACAGCCACCTAACAAACAATAAGAAAATTCTGGAACCACACAATTGTTTAGCTGTTGATGGGTCTGCTCCAGAGAGATCAGGTGGGTCTGCCCACCTAGAGATGCTCAGGCTGCTGAGATGCCCAATTAGTTTGCTTTGGATGAAATTCAGCAGAGGATGGGAAGAGACAGGCATGTCTGCTGCCTGTGGAAGGGGACAGCACCCTGCCCAGGGGAGGCTGGGCTTGGCCATGATGGCCCTAAATCTCTAATATTAATGAGAGAAAGAAATTCCTCTGCGGAGTCACGAGCAGTACAAACACACCTGGACTTTGGAACTGCGGCAGAAGAAAAAAAATGTAAAAAATATCTTTGTAGCTTTCCAGGCTATTTTAAGGCTGTATAGGAGCACTGGTCCTAACTGGGTTAATATTTACCTACTCAGAGGAGCCTTAGAGTAACAACTCATCTGATCAGCAGTGACTGCAAGCAATGTCTGAGACCCAACACAGTGTAAAGCAGCTGCTGGATCCTTACAGGTTCCTGTGGAGGTGAGCTGAGGGGAATTTCAAATTGGATCTTGTGCCTGCCTGGGTGATGCAAAAGGTGTCAGAAGCCCTGTCTTGGCCACAGCCACCATTAACAGGATTGGGCATCTGTTAGAGATGTTCTTTACCTGCAGGCATGTGCTGCCTCCCCAGTGACTCGTCCCTTATTCGTACGTGTTCCCCCTTCCCTCTCTGGGTCAGGGTGCAGGCAGCACCCCCTGCAGAACCCTCACCTGTCCTGGGTGCCATGTGACCCCACTTTCTCGTTCTTCATGCAGAAATCGGGCGAGCTCTGCAGGTAAATCAGCTCTGTCTCCTTAACTGGCCTGACATCAATATCCTTTGGCACGAGGTATTTGCGTGTGCCCATGGGCCGGTGAACGACCTTGGTGGCAGATAAATACTTGTTTTTGAGGTCCAGTGCAATGTCTCGCAGCTCTTGAAGGCCTTTCCAACAGGTCTTGATAGAGCATGACCCAGAAACTCCATGGCACTTACATTTCATTTCAAGAGAGGCTTTCAAGACCTGCAAAAAGGAATGCAGGAGTTAGGAAACGCCCTTCTCTTACCTCCACACATCCCACAAGCTTGCTAAAGAAGGCCCTTTCTCAGCAGGGACTGCTACAGAGAAGGACTGCTGCTCTCAATTCTGCTCAGTCACTCTGGAGCAGCTACTTTGCAAAGGGAATGAGATCCCACAGCTCCCTGGTGATCACTATCAGCCCAGGGCTACTTTCCCCAGGGCGCTTTGCAGCCAACAGACAGAGTAGTACTTTGAATTTTGATCAGATATCTCCATTGGGCTGCATTTCCACCCCCTAAATTCCATAGGAGCTGAAAAAATCAAAGCTCTCCACAAATAGATCATTAACATCCATTTCAGCCTGGGCAGCTTTGGGATTTGGCAAGAGAAATGTCACAGCTGTGATGAATTCAGGGCACTCTCACTCTGCTTTTCTGCTGGTCATGGGGCCAAAAGAGCCTTTTACTTTGGCTTTGCCCTGGTCTCGTTTCGGTGGGACAGGGCAGACGCTGCCAGGAAGGGCTGAATGCACCAGCCATGGCAACGCCGGGCCCCGAACAAAAATCCGCCCTTCGCGATTGAAACGAAAACTCAACACATCACAGAAGGAAAACAAAATTGAACAAAACAAAACAAAGCCCCAAAGCAAACAGGGTGGCGGTGGTAGAACAAAAAGGCCCAGGGGAGGGAAGCTGAGCGTGGCTGTGCTCTGCAGAGCTGCCCTCAGCCTGTGGCTCACAGCGCTGCCCATGAGCTCAGCACGCTCCAGGTTCTGTCTGCACAGGGTGTGTGGTGGGAGCAGCCCCAGAGGTGGGTGCAGGGGTCAGTTTTACAGTCCCCCACCTGTTTGTCCAGCTGCAGGAGGGCTGCTCTCAGGGTTTGCCCCTCGGAGCACACCCTCTGCACATGGTTAGCGTCATCCCTCCGCTGGGTGTGAGCTACTGAACTCTGCCAGACACCAGGATAATCACCAGCAAAGCAGCTGGAAAAGGGGAAGAAATCATCCCTCCTGGCTGCAGGGATGGCTGGAGGCAGCTGCTGCAAACGCTGATCCTCCACACTTCCACAGCACCTCTCCTGCACAGTGCCCCTGGAAGCCCAGCCCCACCACACCTCCTTGAGTCAGCAAGCCAGAGCCACCCCCGACTCCCAGGCAGCACTGAGACATCCCCCCCATGGTCACACAGGGCTCATTAGGGCCTCCTGTCTCCCAGGGGGACTTATAGAGAATAATTAGAGAAACCTGCTCCTCTCCCTCGCTGACAGAGACACTGAACCTCACAGAGCCACCGAGCACTACGGATGTTTGTACAAGTACAATAACTCTCGTGGATTTGTTACCTGTCTCCCTACTTCACTGTTGTGCAGATGCATCAGTTTATTGGCTTGTGATCCTGATTTTTTCATCTTCATGGGAGCATCTGAAAATTTGGACCCCATGATAAGACCATAGTTGAGGTTGTCTGCACATCCTCCCCATCGATACCCAGGTCCAGGTGTCTCACCTGGGATGGGACCACAGGAACAGCCAGGGAGGTCCCCGGTGGTGCAGGCTCTGGCAATGGTGTGGCTGATGGCAGCAGCAGAAAGGGCATACACAAATGCTGACTCCCTTGTGCCTGCAAGAGACAACAACTCCAGCTCAGCCCCCTGGGCCAACACTCCCCAAAAAGAGACCCCACAGAGCAGCCAACACACCGGCTCACTGCAACTGAGGTGTCCCATGGCATCACCAGTTGGGAGCACAGCTCTTCAACACAAGGCAACATCCCAGCAGGGCAAGGAGTCACGTGGATTTATGCAGCTTGTCCACTGTGGTGTGATCTTCTCTTGGAGCATGTGGAGAAGCCCCTCCGTGGACTCTCCCACCTCCTTTTGCCCCCGTGCTCCTCCCATGACTCCCAATGGGATGAGCAGACCAGAGTGGTGGTCTGCTTTGTAAGAGCTGTGGTGCCTTGGAGCCAAGAGCTCCCGGGCAGGAGTGGCCCCCTAAGGATGGTCTCAGAGAGCAGGACAGCCGCGTTCTCTGTGCAGCCCCTCCACGTCCCCCCCCGGCAGCAAAACCCTTCCCCTGCCCAGCTCACACCCCCTGGCTGACTGTCCCCACTGCCATCCCTCCTCAGGGCTGGTTACCTCTCTCTAGGTCCAGCAGGTAGTTGGGAGCCAGCTCAATGGAGGAGCAGTTCCAGCGCATGTCCGAGAAGGTTTTGCGGCAGGTCTTGATGACCTCTCGTGCCGCCTGGATGATGGTCTGCATCAGCTCCAGGTTGCTGCGGCACAGCTGCACCTGGGACACCACCAGCCCCTCCAGCTGCTTGCAGTGCTGGGTCTGGTTCAGGGCCAGAGCCGAGGGGGTCTTGGACAGAGCTCTGAGGAGACAAGCACAAAAAAAAAAAAAGGGTTAAAACGCGTTTAAAAAGTTGATCTTTAGGTCGGTATTAATTTCTCCACCAGTGGCCTGTGCTCACCTGAGTCTTTCTGTAAAGACGGGCCTAGCTGAAGCTGGTGAGAAAGACAGGCAGCTATGAGGAGTGATTTGTCTCATTTAAAGTAGGCATTTAAGGCAGGTGGGAAGAAACCCCCTCCCAAAGTGCACATTTCCCTCTGTTCTGGAGGGGAGTCTGCACAAAGCTCCTGGGGCATGTGCCGAGTTCACTGAGTGTGTAAATCCTATGGGAAGGTTTTTGCTGAAGAATGAAGAGGACAGACCTCCCAGCAGAGTGAAAAATGGCCCATCAGTTCCATGATAACAGAAAGCTGGATCCTCCAGGGCTGTGGCATTCGGGGGGAAAAAAGTGCCACTGGTGTTATCAGCGTTTTGCGTTCGGCGTCTGTCTCACACACTCTCAAAGGATTATGCTAAATGTCATATAATTAATTACGGAGAAAATCCCCTGCCAGGCCCAGGGAAAAGCCACCAAATTTGCAAAACATGTGCTTCCACTTAGAGTTAAGGCCAAGGCCCTCCATGATCCCACCACTGCTGCTCGTAGGTGAGGCTTTCTCCAGTCCCCAGGAACCGCAGCGCAAAAGCACCACGAGAGGAGGTGCAGAGAGAGCACCACGGGCAAACCCAGGAGGGACCCACCAACCCCAGCACGTTTGTCACCGTGGAAGGAAACAACAGCACCCCAGAGACCCTGTTGGTACTTCCAGTGTCCCACTGCCAACTTTTCCAGGTTAAAAAAAGCAAAAAAAGAGCCAGTGCTGCCATGCCTCGTGCAGGGCTGTGCTCTTCTCCCCCAAGCACCCACAGAGATCAGCAGAAGCCTGGTGTGTAACTACTCCCTTTGTATCTTTATGGCCTGCTTAGGGTAGTCATAAATGTTATTCCTTCCCATAAAACAACTTTCTAGCTGGCTGCATCAATAACTGGCATCTGATCCTGGCAGCACAACCACTTTAACACATATTTCCTTCTCTCCTTGTTAAATGTGTTGCCTTTCAGTTTTCATCCCGAGCCATCTCGGTTGGTTTGGCTTATTAGCAGACACATTTCTGGGTGCATTGCACTTTATTGCTATAACATGCACATCCTTCAGAAGTTAAATGGGATGGAAACAGAGCTAAAATTGAGCCCTAACCAAAAGCGGGGGTATAAGCTCTGATCTCCTGCTCTCAGGAAAACATATCTGTGTTCCACCAGCTCCCTCAAGGCTGGCTTGAACCAGCTGCTGTGTGTGTTGGAGCTCTCTCAGGGCTGCTGGTGAGTAACCCCAGCCACTCCTCCAGCAGGGAAAAGCCGCAGTCCTCGCTAGGGCCGAGCAGGTCTGCGCTGACAAATTCCCAGGGGACTGGAGTTTGGCGTTTCTGGCACCGGATAATCAGTGGCAAAGCTGGAAGGGAAAGCCCCACTCTGCTGGCTGTGTAAACACATACATCATGCATGTGTTTGAAGAGGCCCATTAAACACACTGCAAACAGGAGTTCTGGCCAGTGGATTTCAAGGGAAGGGAAAAAGTGGTGGGCTTGGCAGTGCTGGGTTATTGGTTGGCCTCGGTGATCACAGAGGTCTTTTCCAACCTAAATAATTTATAATTTAATGGTCAGGAATGCTGCCCTGCAGTTCAGCTCGGTGCCTCACACACTGGTGTCCATGAAGTGCTCCCTGCTGGGAGAGGGGCACCTCCAGAAGGCAGCTCATCCTGCCTTCCACGTGAGCCAGGACAGGAGAAAGCCACATCTAGAAAGCAGTTTGCCTGATATGGTTTGTGAGACCCGCAGGAAGATAAAACAGTGCCTTAGAAACACTCCTTTTGTGCACTGTGCAGGAGACCCAGGCACTGAGCTGGGACACACACATCTGGACTGTGTAAGCACAGAGTTGGGTGAGATGTGTCCAACCCCCAGCCCTTGGCACCGGGGACCTGTGAAAACTTATCCCAGAAAGCCTATCAGCAACTCCCAGGAGTGGGCTGCAACACAAATCAGGCAGGAGGCCAAGGCAGCTCATCACTAAGAGAGTAAAAATGATAAATTCTCCAGCACAGCACATCCCAGCAGCCAGGGAAGCAGGCAGGGTGTGGCAGGAGGAGGGAGAGAACTCCACAGCCCCAGCTTCAGGCACAGGAGGAGCACTCCAAGGCTCTGAGAGAGGCTGTGCTATGGGGCACCAGCTCAGTTTTCTGAGCAGAGGTGCCATGTGACACTTGAGGAGCCTTGTGATGTTCCACCTGGCCTTCCAGAACAATCCATGGATCTCCTACATCCTGCACCACGTTTCTGGTCCTGTGTAGAGACGTTCAGCACCTTTAGAGGATCTGGAAGGCTACACTGAGGCACCTGTGTCTCACCACCACAGACCAGTCACCAGCAGCAGAAATAACCCCCGACAGGTTGGGGTGAAGGCTGAGTTCAGGCTGGAACTCACCCCCAGTGTGGAAAAGGGGGTGTGACACACCGAGAGGGTGTTGTTACAGACGGCCTGGAGTGAACACCACCAGAGAAGTGGGTTTTCAATGCAGTGAGAAGGACACTGGCTTCATGGGAGAGGGAAACCACCTCCCCTCTGGGGAGAACTCAGCACCAGGGGCTGTTCCCCATGGGATGAACCCAGCTCCAGGGAGCCCACCAAGAACAAAACTCCAAGATGCAGGAAGGTGTTTTCTGAACATCTCCCAGGCCTAAACATTGTGCCTTTGCTTGTGAGAACCTGCAACTGGAAACATCTCCAAGCGCTGGGAGGAAAAAGTGAAGGGTAATGGAGATGGAAAAGAAACCTCAGTTGATGCAGTCACTCACTGAGACCCAAAAGTGCATTTATAAACCACAGATCAGGAATGTGAGAGGCCCAGTGGGTCATCTAGTCCATGCCCTGACAGTCCAGGTTTGCCCAGTCTCTGTCCTACATTCAGAAATGTCTTCTCCACTCCCTATCACTCTAAACCTCCCTTTGGAAAGGCACCACCTTTCCCTGCTCCCTGAACTCCAGCAACACCAGAGGAGGGATGGCAACCCCCTGAAAAGGACACCTGTGGGGCAGGAGAGTCTGGTCCGTGGTGGGATGTGGTGGTGGGTCTCTGTCCTATCTTCACCCAGTCTCCAGGGATCACCTGCACTGGGAAGGAAACTGGAACCAAAGGGGCACAGCCAGCCTGAACAAAGCACCCCTGGAGGGCAGGGTTAGCAGAACAGTCCTCAATCCGGGAAAAAATCCCTGACAAACATCTTTCTGTGGGCTCACACCCTTCATCTGAAGGGGGGTTTTACCTGCTGCTGCCCTAGAAATGCTGGGTTTCACTGCTTGCTCCTGCTAACACCCTGCTCTTCTGCCCTGACTCTCCTGCCCCATCCTTCACTCTCCAGAAAGATGAGGACAACTGAGGGATGGTTGTTCCAAGGGGTTTTTTTTAGATATCCATATTTGACCCATCCCTTTAAATAAACAGGCCCCAAACCAAACACCTCCTGCTTTATATATAGCATAGCAGGGCTTTCAATTGAAGTTATGGATCCTGACAGAAAGCCATAAACATAATTACAGAGGAAATATGATGCAGGGATGAATCATGGCATTCGTTTACTCTTTTAATTATCTCAGGCAGTTAATAAATTCATTCGAAGACATGAATGCTCTGCAGTGTTGGGTCCTTTGAGAGGTATGGGCCCATTCCTGCAGGTCTGGGCTCCATGAGAAGACTATTCATGGGAGCAGCACCTATTCATAGGGAGAAGCACCTTTGGATCTCAGCAGGTATCAGCAAAAGCCACACAGTGTTTGGTTTACAAGGTCCACTGTGAGTGAGACATTGCTGCTGGTCAAGGCAAAGGGGGAAAAAACTCCCTGACCTGAGTAGCCAAGCATTGGTGCCCTTTAAAACACCCTTAAAGGGTGGAAGGGTCTCCTCTCTCTCTGGGGCATCCCCCTGTTCTCCCTCGTGTGATGTGATCCAAAAGTCTCACAGGGGGACTGTTGGTGAAACCCTGAACTCCTGCTTCAGATTGCCAGCTTTGCTTTCTGCAAAGGCACTCTTTTTCATGCCTGTTCCTAAACCCCTTAATCTTGCAGGGATTTGGGTGAAACAGAAAGATTTAGACAAAATTACATGGCTGTGGAGAGTGAAGTGTGTGGTAAACTTTAATAAAGAGAGGCAGAGATCGAGGGGCTTTTTCTGTTCGATCTCACTGAAGGTTTTTGATCTGCAGGAGCCTCACTTTTTCAGCCTTTCATCTGGAAAAGGCTTGCAGGAGGGTTACAATAACCTTGCCTAAGCTCCTGGGAGTCAGAGGCAGCCCATGCCCCTGCCACCCTGCCCTGCACCAGTCCCAGTGTGGGGACCACGAGTGCTGGGAAAGACACCACAACCCCTGGTAAACACTTCCACTGGTCCTGCAAAGCCTTTTCAAATGGGGAAGCAGAATTTATGTGGTAGAAGAAAGAAGAGGAAGAGGGAGAGAAGTGTGGGGGGGAGGGAGGAGGGGAGAACCAACCCTGAAGCGAAAGCTTAAAATAAGAGCTGCTTGCAGAGCCGGTGCCAAAGGCAGCTCTGGCAGCAGCGGGCACAGCTGACTCCCAGCCCAGGCCCCACTGAAGTCGATGCCAGCAGAGTTTTGGCTCCCCAAGCTCCGAGAGGGCCGTGGAGCTCCGTCAAGTTTTCCTGAGCTGCCCACGGAGCGAGGAGCAAACTTCAAAGCCGTGGTTCCCCCCCTCTGCTCGCCCCCAGCCCTCTCCCAGCAGCTCATCTGGCATCCCCCGTGCCAGGCAGACGGGCTCCTCGCCGGCGCCCCGTCCCCCTGCCCAGCTCCCTCCCACCCTGCCTGGGGGAGAGAGAGGCAGGAGCTGCCAGGAAGCACAAAATCTTTCCATTCTCCCCCCGCCCCTGCTTTCTGCTGGCTGCAGAAGGGCTGCTCCAGGTTGGTGGGCTGGGGGGACACCCTGTGTTCCCCAAAAGAGGTGTGGCTCGGCCACCTCTGGGTTCTGGAGGGCTGGGATTTAGCCACGGGAATTGTGCTCAGCTGGGGAGGGCTCCAGAGTGCATGCCTGGGCCACCACAACAGGGACTCCCCAAAGGGACCAAGCTGCACCTAAAGCTCACGGGATTCCTAATACCAGCTCTTGCTGTCATGGGCTTATTCTGCAAGCCCTGAAAAAAAAAAAAAAAAAAAAAAAAAAAAAAAAAAAAAAAAACAAACAAAACAAAACACCCCACTTGCTGCATTTGGCTTCTTTACAACCACTCTTGCCCTGAAGGTGACGCTCAGCGCAGAGGGACAGAGGAGATGCCAACCTCCCGTGGAGGCAGAAGTGCCTCCAAAGCTGCTCAGTGCCTGGACATGCCAACATCTGCAGCACATCTGGCCGCAGCTCCCTCTAGTGCTCACCTAGTTTTCAGTTCCACCCAAAGAAGTTGCTCCAGCACCTGCCTGGCCAAACCCAAGCCCTCCTGGGAAAGCAAAGGGGTTGCAAAAGGAGGAAGGCGACCGAGTTCCGAGATGCACTGGCCCTGAGACATATCCAATGGCTGCCTCATCCCCCCAGCCACCAGACGAGCCCTGAGGACCACAAAACAATGCAACCCCCTCCACCCTCTGCTTTAAGGATGGAAAAGTGTTTGCAAAACCAAGACTCAGGGTCTCACACTGCATTGAAGGGAAAGGCTGCCTCCCCACAGCACCCCTGACCCAGCGAGGACCTGCCCACACCCTGCCTGTACACCTGGGCAGCTCTCTGGAGCTTGGGTGGAAGAGCCCAAAATATGAACTTTCTCCATCAGCAAGGACATGTTTACAAGATGCTGACTGTCCACACACCTCTCTGGAGGCTTGGGGGTGCCCAGTGCCAGCTGCCAACAGCTGGGGACCCGGGCCACACAATGCACAAAAATAAGCCATATAAAATAAAAGGAAATAAAATAAATAACTCCTTTTTTTACCTTCTCCTTGCTTTTACTCATTTATGGGGATATTTGTGTTACAGGGAAGCCCTAAACGGTTGAAAAGCGTGTTTTCCTTCTCCCCCTCCTCCTGCCATTACATCACGCTCCGAATCAAAATTGAATTTCCTATCTCCTGCCGTATCAGCCGCTCCCTCCTCCCCAGGCTGGCGAAACCCGCGTCCTTATCTCTCTCCCCCTCCCCTCCCAAATCCCCTTTGAAGCCGGGCTCTGGCACCGTGCCTACAACAACGGCACAGCGGGCAGAGCGGGGAGACCAGCCCAGAGCTGAAAACACCCCGGAGCACTTCCCTCTCTCCCCATGGAGCTCTTCCCTCCCTCCCCATCCACCAGGCAGAGAGGGAAGGAGCAGGTTTGGACTGTGCAGCACCCAGAGGGTGAGTGCGGGGCCGGGACCGCAGCTCGGAGGGCTCGCTCGGAGTTTGGTTCTCTGTTCGCCAAGAGTTACCCGCGGGATTTCCGCGGGCAGAGCCCGAGCCCTGAGGGAAAGGAGTGATGGGGAGAGGGGGAAACTGGCCCGTGTCTCCAGAGGAGGAGAAACAGCAAACGAAACACAACCCCGAACAGGAGGCTGTGAAAGCCCTGCCGGCAGGGCTGCGGGACAGGCAGGGCAGGTCCCAGGTCCCTGCCAGGTTCCAGGCGGGAGCGAGGGGAGCCCCGGCGGCACATCCGGACACAGCCCGTGCCTCAAATGCCGCTTTAATCCCAGCTTTCATCCTCCCCACCCGCTTTTCCACAGCGGGGATATGTCGGCTGGGGAGGGGAGGAGCAGCAACTGCGGTGTTTTGCCTCCAGACGCTTCTCCCACACCCCATCCCCAAAATCAGCCCTTGCAGCCGAACCGCTTCCCGGCCCAAAGGCTGCTTGTGCCAGCAAAGCTGTGGCGGACCTTGCCCTGCCCTCCAGCATTTTTCATGTCAGTGCCTTGTCACCAGACTATCGGGCTCCCTCTGAAGCTCGTCTCCCCCCTGCCCTTTGGAGGAAGCCAAGCCTTTCCCTCCCGATTTGTCACCTTGCTGAAGTGGGACACCAACCCCAGCACATGGCGAGCCTCCCCTACCCAGTCCTGGTGCTGCACTGAGTGCCCTGCTGAGCCAGGGTGGCACAGAGCAGCTTCCCTCCTGTGCTGCAGAGAAACAAAGGCTGCAGAGAGCCCCGTGGGCGTGTTGCTGAACGTCCTGCAGAAAGGAGGTGCCTGCCCTGTGCAAGGTGCTCGATACCTGTGGAGCTGAGGGTTCTAATACCGAGCCTAAGTACGGGAGGGAGCTGGCAGAAGGAACAGCTGGGCTGTGTGACTGAGCTGGGCTCACTGCTGCAAGGTGTAAGGCCAAGACAGCGAGGAGCAAATCACATCCTGACTCTCCTCTGCTTCCAAGGTGGTCCTTAGAGCCTGGAGCCTCTCAAGCAGTCCCCTGCATCTCCAGAGGACATTACCTGCTGTTTCAGTTGGATGTCTGTGTTTGGACAGGGTGACTGGCTGTCTGCCCTGACTGCCTGCTGGGCAGTGAAAACACTGGCTCCAACAGGACACCTGAATTTGCAGACGTCCAAATTTAAGAGAACCTTTATAAAAGGTGGCATGGAGAGATCCTCAAGTGACAGGGAATTGGAACAGTAGAATGGGAATCAGACATAGCACAGGGTCTGTGGTAGAAGGAGCAACAAAACAGGAACCTCTTGTCCCAGTTTCCCCAGCTAACCCAAAGATCTTTGCCCCAGTGCACAACAGTCTTCCTGGCATTCTGTGTGACTGGGCTTGGCTTTCACAGAAGATGCTCATTTGAGGCAAAGCCACATCCCCTTATTTATTTTGTGCCCAGCTCCAAACCCAAGTAGAAAAGTCAGATCACTCACCAAGGACATGAAACCAGATTGGTGCTGGAGGGGCTTGTTTGTTTATTTTGCAGTGAGCAACTAATTGATCACTGGCTGAAGCCAAGAAAGGAGATAGGGATGTTTTCACTTTGTTTGCAGCGGCATTACCTCCACGGAAACTCAATCCAGACTTGACCACACTCCCTGGTATTTCTTCACTCTCCTCGTCCCCCCCCCCCCACCTCCTTGCCTCATTTTTAACACCCTTCACAAAATCCAAAGGTTAAAAGGTCCACAAAAAAAACCCCCATGTTATCTGTCAAGCATCCCCTGTGGCTGGAGATCAGTGGCATTATCTCAGCTGCCTCTCCCACTGCTCTCAGCTCCTACTCAGCACGACCAGTGGTCCTGGTGGGAGAGTTCCCCAGCGAGGCAGGACCTAACGCCAGAAACTTCATTAAGTGGCTCATGTGAGCTGTTCAAGTGTGTGCCTTTCCTTTGGTATCAATGAGGAGACGAAAAACCCACAAAACCGAGCCTGAATCACGCGTATTTTGGAAAGAAGACGGAGACACATTGTTAGCACAAGCCTCTAGTACACACACTCGAAATCAATGAATGCCCGGAGAACTGCAGCGCTCGCTGCTCTTTGGACAGCTTTACAGCAGTTGTACAAACTGTGAGAGACCAGCAGTGCCCAGAAAAACGTGAAAAATGCAGAGAGACAGCCAGGTACTTACATCCATTTTATCCCATAGCAAAGCCCCGTCTGCAGAATCAGCGACAGAAAACCAGCGAAGAAAAATCGCAGACTTGGCTTCATTCTCTCCACCTTCCCCCTCTTGCCAGGGGAAATCAGCTTCTCCAAAGAAAAATTTAAAAAAAAAAAAAAAAAGGAGTTCTCTAATTTTTCACACAGTGTATTTCCCTTCAGTCTGAGTATTGCTTGTTCTTGGAGATGAACAACCTGAAAGGAGAGGGAGAGAAAGAGCCCGAGCTGCGTTAACTCTGAAGTTCAGTGAGCCGTGGCCAGAGAGAAATCCATTACCCCGATTGCAAAGGAGTGGTTTATGAATCACGAAAAAGTTTGGATTATCCCCTCTCAGTCCCCTCCCTTGCCAAGCCTTGATACAACCTTCGAGTCAACAGACAGACAACCCGTATGGCTTGAATTACCCCCTGAGTTATGGTCTGATTGTGTGTTTCCATTTAACCCTGCACATGGCAAGACTTCATTCGCTGCTTCACTTTAGGGGGGTTTTTTAATCCCCCTCTCCAAAAGGTCTGTGCAACTCCTCGGGAAAAAGGAAAAAAAAAAAAAAAGATAAATCTTTAGACTAGCTCAAATCTTCAGCTATTCATCTCTCCCCTCCCTCTCTCCAGATTTCTTTTTTCCCCCTCTTTTTCTTTTTTGCAGAGAAGACAAATTATGAAAACTGCCTTTCCCGACTCCATGCAGGTGCCCGTGCCCTGCAGATGTTTCGCTCTGATCTGTTACAACAAATGTGTTTTGCTCTTTCCCTTCTGCTTTCCTTCTCACCTCATTAACTCTGCCTCTCACTCCTTCCAAGTCCTCGGGCACCTGGAGCTCACGGAAAAGGCTGCAACTTCGTAAACATAAAATCCCATTTCTGCCTCCGGGGAGCAGCCGGGAGGAGACAAGAAAGCTCCCCCTTCCTTTTCTTTCTGTTGTTCTGCCCTTCTTCAGACCAAACAAATAAACAAACCAGGTGCAGGGCTTAAATTCTTAGAGGGGTCCTGACTGTCTCCAGGGCACGGCTTGCTTATTTTAGCAGCGGTATTAATAGCAGTAAATGGGTTTCCCTTCAGTTATTCACTTCAGACACGGCTCCGGGCTGCTTTTTGTGGTCTTTGTGGTGGATTCCCACCCCGCGAGAAAGCCAAGAATAAAATAAACAGCAAAACCTGCCCACCACATCGCAGCTCTGGAGTCCCAGCCCATCTCCTGGCACACTGGCACAGCCAAGCTGGCACTGTTTGTGCTCCCTGTCACCCCCTCAGAGGGGTTTGGGGGGGGGCACTGGGTGTTGCAGGAGCAGGCAGCACCACTTTGGGGTTTACCCTTACCCTGGGAAAAGCACATCCTACCCGACCCCCAGCTCTGGATTCACCCAACTGCAGCTTTCTGCCTCAGTATCCGCGTTTGGGGAGCAATCGGGTCGGGCAAGGAATCGGGCAAGGAATATTTCTGGGTGTTTTCTCTGCCATCTGCAGCGTATTTTGCCGTTCAGGCTGCTTTTTGGCTCTCCCAGCCCCGGTGTAAAGGGTTACTAGAGAAGTGCTGTTATTACAAAGGATTTTAATAACCTCTAGGGGCGAGTTCCCGGCTCCCTTGAAGTCCGAGACAACGCTGCTGTCTACAAGGGAGGCAGGATTTCATTGCCACGGGTTGTTTTTCTTTAGTGCCCGCCTGGATTTGGGTTTGCTGTGTCCCTTGAAGGCCATGCTCCCATGAGCATCCCGGCACACACACACTTCTTTCAGAGTATTTCTGTATCTTTTAATCTTTGGGAGCTCTTTTCTTCCCACCCTTCCACGAGCACACTGGAAGCCTTCATCCCTTAGTCCTGCCCATGCCTTTCAGTGCCCGTTTAGATATTTCAGACCCCTTATCTCTCCCCCTTGAACTACTACACAATTGGGTGTAAAATGTCTCAGATTTTGCTCTCCCTAGACCTGACCAGCCAACACCATTCTCTGCTTTCCCCCCTGCCTTGAAAAAGTCACGGTTTGGGTTTTTTCCAACCCCTAGAGGAGAAGAGAAATGGTCTAACCCCCCATCCCCACCCAGCAAGAGCTGCAAGCTTGGCCTGAAATTGCACCCCGGTTATTTGGGGAGGTAATAATGCTTTTTTCCACTCGGTCCAGCACAGGTTACATTTGCAAGAGGAATTTGCAAGGGGAGGGGAGGGAGACTCTTTGGGGTAGCCGTGATGTTTACAGCTCCGGAGAGCTCCGGGTCACTGATCAAACCAGCAGCAAGTGGCCCGCGGGCTCCTGAAAAGCGGAGCCGTTTTTAACTCAAAGCTCTTTCCTCTTCGCCCCAAGGCTGTTTGCAGCCAGTCCCACTCCTGCACACAGAAAACACTCCCATCCCACACCTCCAGGAGTCCGGGCTTGGGGATGGGAACAGGAAAATTGAACCGGGTATAAACCCGTGAGTATCCAGCTCACATTTTTCCAGCTCTCCCGCCCAGAAGGAAAGACATCCACCTGCCCCAGCTGCCAGGCTGCGGCTCCCCGGGAGCACAGGAGCCCGGGTTGGGGGCAGCACATCCCCAAATGACCTGCAGGGAGGACCGGGAGCAGGGAACGAACAGGGGGTGGTGGAGTTGGTTCCAGCTCCGAGTGTCTCCCGTCTCTTGCAGCCCCTCTGCATGTCCTTTCTCCTCCGCAGCCCCTGGGTGTCCCCGCTCCCCTGCAGCCTCCCGCTCTCCACGGTCGCTCCTGCCATCACCCCGCACACTCACAGCCCCGAGTCTCCCCTCTCCCGTCAGCCGGGGGGTTCCCAGCCCCCTTGCAAGTCTCGAGTCTCCCCTCTCCTCTGCAGCTCGTCGGTCTCGGGGCTCTTTACACTCTCTGAGTCTCCTTCTCCCTCGGGTCCTCCTCTCTCTCCCGCACGCACACTCCCCCTCCCCGGCTCTCAGGGCTCTAAGGCAGCCTCC